>NC_092876.1:288230372-288347872 GCF_028372415.1 Notamacropus eugenii
TCTTAAATGTCTAATATGTTCAGGGAATGGGAAGTAGGAAAACAATGGAAAGAAACTGTGGAATCCTATGACTGGTAGGTATCTTGAGTTTATTCCAGATAAAATTGTGCAGCAAGGAGTTTGTCTTCAGAATCTTCCTGTCTGCTCCTTTGAAATGATGGTACTCTCTGTTTGCCATTCAGGTGCTCAATTCCTTCATGATGAATCATAGCTGCCTAGTTCCCTAGTACAGTACCCTTCCTAAGCTTGTCCTCCCTGATATTGCTGTGTGTTCCAGACCTTACGCCCATCCAGGTTTATGTGTTATGTCTCTTACTCTCAACTGATGTGAAAAATAAATTTGAACTTCCCTGCTAATCTGGGAGAAAAAAGTGCTATATTACCTAGCCTTCCCAGGAAATATACCTGGATTTCAGTGGGACTTTTCTGGATTAATGCAAAGGGGAAAGTTTAATGATAAGGATATTCAAAGCTATGGCAGGCTAAACAGGGAAGGCTACAATTTTTCTTTGTGTCAGAGGAGCATCTCTATTACTAGGGAGTCTTCAACTTCAAATGAGAGCTATTAAACATTGAAAAAGGGTGACCTAAGGAAGTAGTGACATAACTTTTTCTATAGGTGTAGAATTTCCTCTCTCCTTCATGGATGAAGTATAGCAGTCCCCATAATGAAGGTTAAAAGGGAAAAATAATCTAGAGAGGAGGCAAAGGAAGAAACCAAGGATTCATAATATAGGCTTTATATGGAACATAAGAAAAAGAAAAATATACATTTTTATTTGAAGTTGACTGCTTGAGAAGCAGTCATTACAATGGTGAAATAATAGCTATGATTAAAAGTTTTTGCAGATTGTTTATAAAGAGTTGAAGTGGAGGACTGGCCTTGAAGTCAGGAAGGCCCGGGTTCAGGTTCCACCTCTGATAAATACTGATTGTGTGACCCTGGGCAAGTCATGTACTCCAAGTGATTATGACTATAATTTGCAGATTATGTGTTAACCTGCATTGGTAGAAGGAATTTCCTTGCTTGGGATTTCCCTTTACCAATGATATCACAGGTTCAGGCGCTATTCCAGTCTTTATCCATATCCATGTCCATGTCTATATCAATATCCCTATCTTGCTCTCTCTCATCTCTGCCTCTCTAATCTATAATGAGATGTGGCTTAAAGAATGCATTCCCTATGTCAGATTCCATTGAAATAGGCCAAGGTTCACATGTCATATCCATGTTAGTCATGTTGTTTTAATGATATTCATAAATATGCAAATCAGCTGGCTTTGAAACTTATCTAAAATAGGCTGCATAACAACAATAAGAAACATAATGGAAATTCTGTGGCATTCTTTAGAGCCTTCTCTAAGCTTTCAAAGGGTTTATAAATGAATCACTAAATATATTTCATGGATAAAGAGGCAGTTATATTTAGTGACTTCATGGGCAGGTGGGTGGGTGGACAGATGCAGTTGTAGAAGTGCTTAGTAATGTGTCAAAAAGATGGCACCAGTAGAAAGGAGTGGATAGAACTTGAAAAGGTAAAATTAGACAGGCAAAAACTGTAAGATAATGCATGGAATTTCTATCTTCTAAGGAACTCAAAGATCATTAAGTATATAAAATCGCCTGCTGATTTCATTTAAATATAAGCATACATAAATATGTACATATATATACACATGTGCACACACAAAAAAAGGTAGTGTATACTATTCCTTGCTCCCTAATACTTTTTTTGGGCTGTGCATATGTGTGCATATATATACGTATATATATATATATATATATATATATATATATATATATATATATATATATATATATATAATATGTGTGTATACTTACATCTATATCTTTATATAATATACACACTTGTAATTTGCAAGGCAGCCTGGTGAAGTAGAAAGAAAGTTGGATTTGAAGTGAGGAAGACCCAAATTTAAGTCCTGTTTCTGAGCCAGATGTGTGACAGGAAGCAAATTTCTTGAGGAGCTTAAATTTCTCTAATCAACTCTCTAGAAATTGTGGTCCATTGTACACAGTATCAAGTCTGGAGTTAGGAAGACCTGAATTCAAATCTGGTCTCAGATACTTATAAGCTGTGTGACCCTGGGTAATTCTCTCAGCTAAGAAGTATTTGCTTCAGTTTCTTCATCTGTAAAATAGGGATAATAATAAATCCTACCTTCCAGGATTGTTGTGGGGATCAAATAAATAATTGTAAAATGCTTAGCATAGCACGTGGTCTGTAGAAAGAATTACACAAATGTTAGCTATTATTAGATATGTGTGGTGGATTGAGCTTTCAAAGTGGTCATTTCCTAGGCCAATGAAATCACTGGTGTGTTTTCCACCCCACTGTACCCCCCAATTTAAGCAGACTGATGCCTAGGATGTGGCAGTTGGGGTTGACCTCCTGACCCCCAAGCTTTGGCTTGGAGAAGGTGATAGTTCTTACAGCTGGTACTCTAAAAGACTAAGAGTTATAAATTGTCAAACCACATGGAACTGGGGATGATTGTCTGCCAGTAGCCTCTCCTGCCCTGCTTCTGTGGTGCTTATCAGCATTCAGATTGCTGCTTTATGCCACCTCCTTCCATTCTAGCCTGGCATCCAAGGCTCTCTACTGCTTGGCCCCTTTTACTTAAGAGCCTTAGTTCTCAGAACAGATTAGCTTAGGAAAAAAAGGTATGTATACTATTCCTCTTTCCCTGAACACATTTTTTGGAGGGCTGTTAGAGAATGAATAAGACAATATTATTGTTATTGACATCACACTTAGAGATGTTAAATTAACCTAAACTAATATGAGGAAATTCACCCCAAAGCAGGTGCAAAGAGAGCTGGGTTTGCCACTTTCACTTTTTAGCTTCCATTAAAGTCTTCATTTTCCAACTACTGCAGCCCTTCAGCAATTGTTCTCTCCTTCCCAGTGAACTCCTGTAGCTCTTATGGTTTCTAGCACTCATTTGGCATTGACAGTGTGATATTTATCTGACTGTTATCTGTTTCTGTCCCCAGATGCCCTATACACAGTAGGCACTTAGTAAATGTTTTTTGTCATTGAGGATAATGGCAGGTGCTAGCACATTTACTGAGCACCAACTGTGTGCAGAGCCCTGTTTGGAGCACTCTCAAATCTATTCCTGGCCAAATGCCCATCTCTTTAGGGTCCCATAAGATGTTTCTTCTGCCAAATTAACAGGTTGTTCACAACATCTTATAGTCCTCCATCTTACCTACCATTGCTTCCAACCTTGCCTTTCTGATGGTCTATCTCTTCCCTGTACCCTCCAAAGCTCTTTTCAGTTTTTGGTCATTCTACTACGAACTGTTATGTAGTATATTTTAACATACAGTGAGATAATAGCTAACCTTTACATATCAAAAAATTTTGGATGCATATGTGTCTCACAACAACCTTGTGACATAGACTTAGAGGTAAAATGATTGATTTACCCAAAGCCACAGGGTATCAGAGATTTTTGAAATTCAATGTCACCTGGCTGGTTAGTGCAGTTATTCCTTCCACATCGCGACTTTCCCCATTTTCGGTTTTGGTATATTTAGGATCAGCAGAAGAAATTAAATGGGAGTTTTTGGGGAGTTTTGAGGAAGTCACAAATTACTCTTGAAGGCCAACAGAGAACACAGAGTCTAAGATCAAATACTTAACTCAGATTTTACAATAAAGGTACTGCAAACATCCCATTAAAGAAAAAGAAAAAATTCATATTTCTTCTGTGGTACAAAGAGAGGCCAAAAAATTTTATGTGCATTTTCCAGAGTGCTTGGGGTACCTTTCCCCTAACCCTAGCAATGTGGAAGGGATAACTGCATAGTTCTTTAACACACTCTGTGCTGTGATGCCACTCATCACATATATTTGGGACCTTCCCAGGCTTATTATACATTGGTCGCCTTTACACTCTCTAGGGTTCAAGCACTCTGGTCTTCTTGTTCCTCACACAAGACAGTCTTTCTGTCTCACAGGCCAGAAAGGCATACCCGACACACTTAAGCCTCTTATATTTTCTTCAAAGTCTAGTCAAGCCTCAAGGCCACATGTGACCTTCTAGGTCCTTGGGTGTGCCCTTTTAACAGAGTCCAAGTTTTACTGAACAAATTCTGTTCCCCACCCCTGCCTATAGCACCGCCTACATTAGACCTCTCCTGTTGTGTTCCCTATCTTCTAATATGTCAATAATAAATTCACTTTATATGAGTTTTTTTGTATTTCCTTTCTAAGTACTGAAACACATTGTTCCCCCTATAGAATTTAAGCTCATTGAAGGCAGGGACTGTTTCATTTTACGTCTTTGTCTTCCTAGTGCCCACCACTGGAATGTAGTAGACATTATAAATTCTTATTTGTTGATTCATACATACATGCTTCTCTGAACCTCCCAATTGAAACTGATCTCTTTCTCTTCCCATTTTCTCAGAGCTTTTTGGATCTCTCCCTTGCCCTTACCACCTCTATCTTATTTGTATCCCTATTTTATCTCTTCTTTCCAGTCCCTTTAGATGAAAAATTCCTTGAGGGCAGGGACTGTGTTGTTTTTCCTTCCTTATATCCCTGTGCCTAGCATAGTGCTGTGTGTGTATACTAGGCATTTCATAAGTACTTGTTGAATTTGAGTTTGGATTTCCCTAATGTGCTGACATTTTTAAGGCTCACTACACAACTTGTGCTTTGGCTCAAGTAGCCAGTTCAAAAGCCAGCTTCCCAGCGGAATTTCACACATGCAAATGAGCCATTGTGAATCTAGTCATGAAAATTCATGGAACTATGGCCAGTTCAGTGTGTATGACCTGTTAATTTGGCAGCAAATCTTTTGGTTAAATATCCAAATTACTGGCCAATTACTCAACTTGAACAGTAACATTGCTGCTTGTTACTGGATCCTCTTCTGTTAGAAGACTGGCTATATAATAAAGAAATGACATGTTCCCTTTAAATGGCAGTTAGTATTATAGGAATACTGTGCAAATATATGCCATAAATACAGTACAATTTCACTTAGCGCTCCTCATTTCTTACCCGGCTGAACTATTTTGGGACATCTTAATGCCATGTTCCAGGAGGTTCTCTATTGGGAAAACCTTATCATCCTGCAGGACCCCATCAGCTTTGATACTCTACCTCTTCATGACCCTCTGCTCCTCTGTTTGGAGGGGTGGAGCTATGAAAGCTCAGGGAGCTCAACTCATGTCTCACCTGGGTTTCATTTGGAACTTCTCCAACTTTTCCACCAGGGCATTGGCCCCTGCTTTGGGTACCTTCATTGGTCACTCTTCCTCCCTTTTCTTCCCTTCCTTTTGTGTGTTGTCTTCCACATTTAGATTGTAATAAACCAATCAACAAACATTTATTAAGCACCTACTGTGTGCCAGACACTGTGCTAAGCTCTAGGGATATAGAAAGAGACAAAACATATTCCCTGCCCTCAAGGAGCTTACAGTCTAATAGGTGAGACAACATGCAAACAAATATAGAAAAAGCAACCTATGTACAGGATGAAAAGGAAATAATTAGCAGAGGAATGCCACTAGAATTCAAAAGAGTTGGGGAGGGCTTCTTGTAGAAGGTGGGATTTTAGGAGGTTTAAAAGAATCCAGGAAGGTTAGATTGTGAGCTCTTTGAGGACAAGGATTGTCTCTTTTTTTAAAAAAAATTATTCGTATTCCTAGCACTTAGTACAGTATTAATTAAATTAAATTAAATATTAAAAAATATTTATTGACTGACTGACAGCATGCTATGCTGAAAATAATTTTGAAATATGAGATCTGGTTTCAAATCGTAACTAATACTACTTGAAGTGATTTTTGGGCAAGTTATTTTATATCTACAGGGAAACAAATTTTGTCATTTGTAAAATGAAGGGAATAGGTTAGAATAATCTCCATGGTCCATTTTGTTTTTAACTCTGTGACCTCTTGAATGATTGCTGTCTCATTTGTCTAGTAAACATTAAACATCTTTTTTCTATAATATAGGCAAAATGTGATTTTATTTTAACTCCTGGACATTGTATTAAGCAGAAAAAATGCAGCCTCCCCTAAAAAAAAGAAAACAACCCATCGATCTGATTAAAAAACTTATTTATATAATTTTTACTTTTTTGTGAGGCTATCAGAGTTAAGTGACTTGCCCAGGGTCACACAGAGCTCAAATTTGAACTCGAGTCCTCCTGAATCCAGGGCTGGTGTTCGATCCACTGTGCCACCTAGCTGCTCATAAAACATTTTTTTTTTCAGACATTTGACTATATCTTTAGCATTTACAGCTAAAGGTCATTTTGGTAGCTAGGTGGTATGGTAGATTGAATGCCAATGAAGTTCTGGGTCACACCTTGCCTCAGACATATTTTAACTGTGTGACCCTGAGAAACCTCAGTTTCCTTATCTATGAAACAGGGTTAACAATAGCTCTTATCTCATAATCAAACGAGAAATATTATAAAGCACTTTGTAAACTATAAACTCACTATTGTTAGTATTATTATGTCTTATGGATAAGTAAATTGAGGCCCAGAGAGGTTCAGAACCTTGGCCTCATAGTAACTCAGACTCATAATAAGTAGCAGAGCTTCAATGGTAAATCAGGTCCTCTAATAACAAAGACATCGCTTATTTCACTGCATCCACTCCTAGAGCGAAATGAATCAAATGAATTTTACTTCCTGCTGCCACCATCTCCTGCATCTCTCATTATTTCCCAGGTTGAGCCTGAAGTAGGAATTGTGAGAAAGAGCATGCCTTAAGAGGTCCAGTTTATCTGAACAAAGTGAATCCTAGTCATGGCTCCATGGCTTCCAACTGGCATTCTGGCTAAAAGTTGTGCATAAATGTCAGATTGATCAAATGGAACTCATTAGTTTTCATTAGAAAATGATGGTTTAATATATGAAGGAATTTGCATTTGAACCTCAGTTCACGTTGCCATCTAGAGATTTAGATTCAATGAAGATATTTTGCCTTAATTACAGGAAAAAAAAAAGGGAGGAAGGAAGATATTTAGCAACACCTGATAGACTTATTTGGTTGTGGTTGTTCAGTTGGGTCTGATTTGGGATTTTCTCGGCAGATGTACTGAAGTGGTTTGCAATTTCCTTCTCTAGCTTATTTTACAGACGAGGAAACTGAGGAAAACAGCTTAAGTGACTTACTCAGGATCACATAGCTAGTGAATGTCTAAGGCCAGTTTTGAATTCGGGGAGGAGTCTTCCTGATTCCAGGTCTGGCATTCTATCCATAGAACCACCTAGCTCATCTCAGACTTACTCTAACAATGACCTAACCCAAACTCCAGGTATTGTGAGTTGCTAAGTAAACATTTCTTAATAAAAAAACAGGATTTTAGATGGAGAAGACTTGTACATTTTTAAAAAAGCAAGCTCCAAATAAGGAAACTCCTTCTAGCAAATGAGATTTATGACTAAATTGCAATTGCCTACTCTGCATTTTGTAGTCTTAGAAAAGTGTCTAGGGGACTGAGAGGTAAAGTCAGTCAATAAACCTAGTCCAGAGAAAGGCTAGATTTGAACAAAGATCTTTCTGCCACATCTCTCTATCCACTGAGCCAAACTGCCTCAACTAACAAATGTTAATTGAATTGTTAGAGTAATGAAATCTAATTCTCTTATTCTATAGATGAGAAAATTAAGAAAACTGTACTAATTTGTCTAGGATCACACTAATAATTAATGGCAGAGCTGGGTCTAGGAACCAAGTGACCCAACTTTCAGTTTAGTAGGATTTTTTCCTACTTTAACACACTGTCTTAGTGGTATTTAATTGTGTTTTTTAAAAATTATTTTTTAAGTGTGAACTTAGTAAACATTCACTGGAGTCTGGGCATGATGGAGTTCAGTCCAAAAGATTGCAGATTGTGGGCCATGAAGAAATGTCTAGCCTGGGAGCCCACTTTAAATGGAGATGTTTTCAGTTCTTTGCTCTGTGCTGCAGGCCTCCAGTTAGGGGGCTAACAAAAACAAACATTTCACATTCAAAAAAAGAAGAAAGAGGATTCTATAAGAGACTGTGAACTTTTATTACTAATAGTTTGTATTTGAGGAAGTATATGTATATGCGAACATGCATCTATATGTACACATGATATATATTTGAAATTTAACAGGGCAGCTATAAAACTGATTTATTTATTTGTAATATTTGTATCATTTTCTATGCTTTTTGTTTTCTTGTACAAATTTTTTAAAAAGTTTAATTTTAGCTTTTTTCTTATGTATTAGCATCCACTAATCTACTACCACCACCCTAAAATGCAAATCTAATCATGTGACTTCCCCCTTTCCCCCATTCTCCTGCCTGCCCCCCCTCATAAACCCCAGTGGTTTCCTATTGCCTGTGGGAGCAAACGCAAAATGCTATTTAGCATTCAAATGCCTTCATAACCTACCTCCCACCTTTCCAGTCTTATTGCACCTAAGTCACCAACACATACTCTTCAATCCAGTGACAGTGGCCTCTTGGTCTTCCATGAACAAGACTCTGCATTTCTCTTGCTTTGGTTATTCTCTCCATCTGTCTGTCCCCCATTCTTGGAATGCTTTTTCTCCTCTGTTCTTGACTGCTGACCTCTCTGACTTTCTCTAAGTTCCAAATAAAATCCTACCTGCTACAGGAAGCCTTCCCCAACCCTTCTTAATTCCAGTGCTTATGCTCTCTTAATTATTTCCTATTTATCTTATACGTAGCTTGCTTTGTATATATTTGTTTGCACGTTGTCTTCCCCATTTGATTGTAAACCACTTGAGGGCAGGGACTGTCTTTTTGTACCCTTAGCACATAGCACAGTACCTGGCACGTAGTAGGTGCTTTGTACATGTTTATTGAATGAATGTATGAACCATCATTCCCCTGCCTCCCCCAAATAGAAGACTTTCCTTGTAACAAATCAGCAATACCAGTCGCACATCAGCCCATCAACCCCGTTTGAAAATGTGTAGCTCAAGTTCGTTATTTCTTTGTGGAAGTTGGGTTTCATCTTTAGCCTTCTGATATCTAAAACTTGGAGATCTTTCAAAGTTCCTTCTCCCTCTTCTTTTTGTTGTTGTGGCACTGGGTAAACTTTTCTCCATGCCTTGCTCATTTCATTCCTCATCAGTTCCTACAAGTTGTTTCATAATTTTCTGCTTCTATCACATGCCATTTGTTATTGTACCATAATGTTCCATTTCATTAATATGCCATAGTTTTGTTCAACCATTTCCATCTATAGGACAGCTATTTTGTTTCAAGTTCTTTACTACTATAAAAGGCACTGCTATAAATATTATTGCAAATATGGGTCCTTTCCCTCAGTCTTGTATCTCCTTTCAGCAAAAACCTAATAGTATTTCTGAGGAAAAGGACCTGTATAGTTTAAAGACTTTTGGATGAACTGCATTCTGATGCTACTGTTGACGTTCTGACCATTGGTCAGAGATGTTGGAGAGGGAATTGTAGTCAGGTAAGTGAGAGAAATTATTATTTCTTATATTAATAACTAATTGCTGAATTTGGACTAAAGTTTTTCCCCTTTTCTACTTCCTCAGAAATCAACCTCTGTAGGCTTTGAAGGGCAGGGCTGATAAAGAGATGAAATCTTGTTCAGACCCCACCCATCCTAGGAAACCAGTTTAGGTGAATTGGTTGATTATGGTCCATTTTGTTTTACTCGAAAAGTCTGGGTAAAAATGGGTTCTCCCTTTTTGTCTAGGGTAATGTGGGTATGGATAAGTCTCTTTGACCAAGCCTGAGTGATCAGAGTCTTCAAGGTCCCCAGCCCTTCATTAGAATAAGCCCACCTCTCATAATACCCATTCTTCTCAACGTTAACTAATCAAAGTTGATTAACACCCTCAGACATACTCCTTCATTCAAGGGCATGTAAGTATCAAGTGGATTCCATGAGAAGTCTTTGGAGCTTGACCCCGTTTATTAATTATTGCTCGTATGATAAAACAAAATGATTAATTACCTGGAAACTATATCTCTTGAACTTTTTATATATCACATAGGGTTGGACTGGATGGTCACTTAAGTCTCTTCTGACTCTGAGATTCCTGTGACCAGTTTTCTGGATTTTGCGGCTCCCAGAATCTTAGGTAATAAGCAGGGACACTTTCCCAATAAACATCAAGATTTGTGTAATCAAGGAGATAAGGCATCCACAAGTCAATAATTTTTCATTTAAATCCATATATTGTGACTTTCTGCAGAAGAGTATGTCTAATGTCTATAGAAGGTTATCAAGTACCAGTGATTATTAGACTGTATTATAAGTCTTACGCATACTTCAGAATTTTAGTAACACAAGAATATGAATGCAAGCAACATTATCTTGTTTTGAGTTACTTTCAACACACTTCATTTTTCAGTTTTTTTTTTAGTTTTCAGCATTCACTTTTATAAGATTTTGATTTTCCAATTTTTATTCCCTTTCCTCCCCTCCCCGTTCCTCAAGATGGCATGCAATGAAATATAAGTGATACATGTACAATCATATTAAACATATTTCCACATTAGTCATGTTTTAATATACTTCAGAGGGCTTTCACTTTCCTAAGTCCCTCTCCCCAATCCCTACTCCCAAATTTATGTTGGGAAGATAATGTAATAGAAATAAGAAAACAAATCGAGAGGGAAAATGATTTATTTGCCTTAATGGAACATAAATAGTTAATGACAAAGCAAGATTTAGACTCCAACTGTTTAGTCCCTCCTCATTCCACATCTTAGTACTCCTACTCTTCTTAATAACTCAATTCAGAAAGTGGTTCCAACATGAGGTCCTTTCTGATCCTTCCAACTATCCTCTCTCCTGAAGTTAACTTGCATTATTTCATACGTACTTTCTGTTTACTTGTGTGTATGCAGCTTTCCTCTGATGGAATGAAAGTTCTGTGAAAACAGAAATTATTTCATATATATGGCCAGTTCCTTGTACGGTGTAGTACATATGTGGTAGGCATTTAATAAAGGTTTATTAATTGGTTGACCTCTGAAATATCCAGGTGCTTCAGAACCACATCTTATTCAGGTGAATTGTCTCCCAAAGACAGAAATGTTCAAATTTGAATCAGAGGGAGAAGAATGGCTTTGTGCTTATTGGATCGGTCTGGAAAATTGTAATTATGGAATTTAAGGGACTGTAAGGAATTCTATTAGAGTTCATCCAGCTCAATTCTTTCTTTTTACAGTTGTGCACTCTGAGACCTAGAGAGGTTAACCAACTTATTTAAAGTCACATAGTAGCAGAACCAGGTTTTTAGAATTGTTTTAAGATTTCTGATTCCTAGCCCAGTTGCTTTTTCAGGGTTGAATCTTTTGTGATTTAAATAAAACTAGAATGTATATTTTGCAATATTTTCATCCATCTGGCAAGTGCAAGATTTTAGACCATCCATGCTTGGTAACATTAGGACAATAGTACTGACAAATCAGGTTTCAGTTCATTACACCCCTTTGGTGACTCAGGCTGAACTTCTGAAAAGTGAAACTTCCAAACGGTTTTTTTTTTTTCCCTGAAGGACTTTTCCAGGGTAAAGGGTAGTGTTCTTTCTTTCTTTCTCTCCTTAACTTAACTCCCCCTTCCATTTTTGCTAGTCTGGGAAACTTTAGGTGCTACTGACAGAATAATTGGTTTGTTTCATAGGGCTATAACTGTTAGCAAAACCTTGGACTCTTAGGATAGGTAATATATGAATCAAAGATGCCTCTATAATATATTAAAGATTGTGGGCATTTAGAATATCATTAGGTCTTGGGATTATTTAAAGACTCCTAATTTTTAACTTGCCTTTTTACACTTATTTAGCTATGCAAGATATCACTATATTCTGTATTTTTTTAATAATAAACATGTCTAGTCAAAGAAAGCATTAATGAAGCAATTCCCCAAATAAAACAGCCCATCATATCTGAGTTGCAGCAGAGAGAAAGTGTGGTCTTTGTAGTTTAATCAAGATCACAAGACTTGTTTTGAGCGTCTGTCATCTTTAATTTTACGGCACTTCATTTCAGAGTGGGACTGCCAGGGTCACATGCAATTAAAACACAGGCAAGATTTGTCTTGTGAAATCTTAACATGAAAAGTAATGTGTTACTCCATTTTAACTTTTCTACTGAACTCTGTGAACTCACTAATTACTTTTCCCCCCTCTTGTCACCTTTTTGATATGACATGTATTTTATAGAAGAGATAGAAGTTTGGGATTTTTTTCTCTATCATGCATATGATTGAGGATAACAAAATTAAACCAGAGAAAAAAGGAATGTATTTTTCAGAAATACATTTTTTAGAAATATCTGAGCGCTACAGCTTCAATTACAAAGGAGCCTGTGGATCAAATTCTCGGAAATAACCATTAATCTGCTTAACTAGGGCAGGTAGGAGTGTAATAGCAGAGCAGAGATTTCACAGGGGCCAATCTCATGAACCAGAGTTGATTCTCCAGGGTGCAGGCAAAGGGACTTTAATGTGATTGGTCATGAAAAACACTAAAAGCTAGTGCCGAGGCAGCTCTTTGGAGCTGGATCCCAGTTGTTGCATCACAGTGATCAGCAAATTGCATAGACCCTTATTAACCTTATTGATAAGGAGCTTAGGGAAGTCCCATTCAGCCCCCAATCTAGTGCTCCTTTTGTTCTCCTGTCTGTCTCCATTTGCAATTCTGGTCCCATTGTACCAAGTGCTTTCTTTATGTGTACCTCCACATTCTCCCTCAGCGTGTTGGCTCCTTTAAGGTGGGGTAAGGGAACTTGCTGTCTAACAGAGTGGGCAACAGTGCACAAGGACCCCTGGCCTATTTAACTGTGTTGGGGAAACCTGGAGAATGTTTGGAAATTTTGCTCTTAAAGAATCTTTTATATTGCTCCTCTTTCAATGCAGCTGGGGTCCGTAGGGATCAGGGGATTATTTTTGATACCTGTCGAAAAGAGTTATGTCTACACTGATTTTCCATCCCTCACTACTAATTAACCTTATTGTATACAGGAAACAGACTATTTAATACCTGCATTCTTTCTGTAATGCCAAGTAAAATGAAATCCAGTGTGAAATCTAGTTAGCGTTTGCCTTTTTGAAGTCATTTTTGAGTTTCCAGTTTTGGTAACTGTGACCTCAAAACTGATAGCTTGAAAAAAAGGGGGAGCTCCAGTGGGTTTGGGTTGCCATAGTACTTCGCTGACTTAAAAGCTCCCATTCACCTGGATTTGCTGAGGCGCCTGAAGGAAACAGCCCATCCTGGCACTGGAAAACAGTTTTTTTTCCCAGGAGCCATCCCCCTTTACCTCGTGTAGTTGGCCCCCAAACCCCTACCTCGCTTCCTCCAGAGGCAATCAGGGCCCTATCCGATCTCCTTGTTCTCTTCCTTTCTAGTAGGGATGCTGGGCTTTGACGCATACAGAGATGTCACGGCAAAGCAGTAAAGCGGTGATGAAAACAGATATTGTCTGCCAGGGAGGAATGCTCACCAAGGGGTAGACACTGAAGGAAATCTCATTGGTAGAATATGGGGTAGAGAAAGGAATGGGATGATAATAGGAAGAGGAATTTAACTATTTGAAATGTCAGCAAAGTGTGTAGAAAATCAGCATGTCTTTAACGTATGCTGGATGGCACGGATTTATGATATATGTGGTAAAGGAGGTGTGAATGGTTAGCAGAAATTCTTTCTTTAAAAAACTCAGAAATCTGTAACAGACCTTTTGGCCAAACTCTTAAACCATGACTGAGGACGCAGGTCCACTTTGAGGCCAGTGTCTCATTTTACCAGAGTTTGCTGGTGTTAGATCTTGCCATTGATTGATCAGAAAGGATTCGATCTTAGGCAAGTGATTTCATCTCCCTGAGTCTCAGTTTCCTCATCTGTAAAGTGGAGGATTTTAGTTGCATGATTTCTAAAGTCCCTTCCAGCTTTAAAATCTTCTAATTCCATGGGGGGAAAATAAATGTCTGTACTGCCTACTGCAGGGAGTTCTTATGGGTATCAAATGATACACACACACACGCACACACACACACTATATATGTATATATATAGTGTGTGTGTGTATATATATATATCTACACACACATATACAAGTATAAAATGTCTTGCAAACTATGAAGTGATATTTAGCTGATTTCATTATTAGTATTACTATTATGATTTGACATCACTGAAGACTCATTCTTCCATTGAGTTGAATAAGATGTACATTCTTTGATGGCAGAAACTCTCCATTTTTGAAATTGTATGCCCAGGATTTAGCACAGGGCCTAGTAGATAGTAGATGTTAAATAAATTATTATTGGATTGTTGGATGGAATTGTATTTTTAAAAGCTGTTCTAAAGGAGTATTCATTGGATGGGCATCAGGTATAGAAATTACAATGGACTGTGGACTTGTGAACTTGTGAGCAGTTACTAAGTTATGGTTTGGTAATAGAGGTTCAACAGAGGATTGGTTACAAGATGAATGATTTAAGCTCATGAGATTGTCAACTAAAGTATGGAAGTTGGGTTTATACACTTTGTCAGTGGAAACATTGCCCATGGAAATGGAATCATTAATCCCTGAGGTATTGAAATATTCTGACATCATTTATCTATAATGTGAACCCCACGTTTGAAATAATTCAATCAATAATTGAAACAAGCGTTTGTTAAGTGCATATTAAGTGTCATACTGGGCTAAGCATTAAGGATAGAAAGAAAGATAAAATAGTACCTGCCTTCAAGGAAGAGACTATATGTAAATTAATAGAAAAGATACATAAAGAGTGGATAAAAGGTAACCTTCTAGAGAAAGGTGACCATTGCTGGGAATATGAGGGCAGGGTCCAGAAAAACACCCCTAAAAACTTGAATGATGGGCCACCTCTCTTATGCTCTCATGTGTAATGATGAGAAGATTAATATTTCTGTAGCACTTTGAGGATTGCAAAATGCTTATGTACCACAACCTTATGATTCAAGTATGATTATCTCCATTTTAAAGATAGTGAAACAGAGGTCTATAGAGATGAAATGACTTGACAGTGGGGTGGACTGGATTAGAACCTAGACTTCTTGACTCTGGGTCCATTATAAATTCCATTATACTCTGAACCACTACACAAGTAGTCAGCAGTTTTTTTTTTTTCTGAGTTGAATGAAACTCAATAGCTCTTTTTCAGAACCATTTGGTACTAGTACATGACTAAATATGTAGATAGAGTTGGCATGTCAATTTAGATTTTTGGATGTCAACCCTAGTCCTCTGGCTCTGGGTTCAAGACTTTCTCAACTGATTTATTATATCAACATAACTATGTTATAATTAAGTGGTAGTTACATGATTGAGAATCATGGAACACCACCAACTCTGAAAAAATCAAAGTTGCAGGTTGACCAATAAGTAAAGGAGAGACACACTGGGATATAACTAACTACTTTGAATTTATTTTGTATTTGCTTTCTACGTACTTATACATGTCCATATTCTCTCTCCAAATAGAAAATAAA
This sequence comes from Notamacropus eugenii, assembly GCF_028372415.1. Lineage (NCBI taxonomy): Eukaryota > Metazoa > Chordata > Mammalia > Diprotodontia > Macropodidae > Notamacropus > Notamacropus eugenii. The sequence goes on from NC_092876.1 coordinate 288,245,874, forward strand.
CTCCTTGAAGGCAGGCAATGTTTGATTTAAAAAAACATTCTCTGTATTCTCAGCATCTAGCATGGTGCCTAGCAGATGGTTTTGCTTGCAAGTTGATTGATAAATATGGTTTACTGGATTACTAGAGATGACTTATATGGAGGAAGGGAACTCACATTAGACATACAGGGAATATATGACTGGAGAAAATGGCAGATTGCTCAAGTAGGCAGAGAGAGCATTGACAGTTAGACAATCTGAGTGCTATTCTGGTACCCACAAAATGCTACACAACCTATCAGAAGGACTCAAGTGTGGTGAGCAAAGGCTTATGGAGAGTTTGTAAGTGGACATGGACAAGAATCTCTCTAGATAAGAAAGATAGGTTTAGAAACTCCCCTGATGGAGGGGTATAGTCACATTGATGAGATTCATTGAAATGGTGGTAGAGGCAGCATCAACAGTAGTTACAGCTCACAGTTCTACAGGATTTTAAGGCTTATTTCCTCACAACAACCCTGTGACATAAGGGGTGTATGTATCATTATCCCCATTTTACAGATGAGAAAACTGAGGTTTTAGACAAGTTAAGCAACTTACCTGTAGTGACACAGAAAAGAAGCAGGCAAGTATTTATTCAGCACTTACTATGTGTCAGTTACTATGCTAAAAACTTTTACAAATATAATGTCATTGGATCTCACAACAACCCTAGGAAGTATATATTATTATCTCCATTTTACAGTTCAGGAAATTAAAGCAGATAGAGATTAAGTGACTTGCCCAGGGTTACACATCTATTAAGTATCTAAAGGCAGATTTGAATTTAGGTCTTCCTGACTCTAGTGTTTATTCATTATACCACCTAGATGTCTCATAGCTGGTAAGTCTCACAGCCAGAATTCTAACTAAGGTTTCTGTTGACTTCAAGCCTTGAGCTCTTTCCATGACCTTATGTTATGATTTAAATATATGTAATATCTTAAAAGTAGACCTCACCAATGCACAAACCTAATGCCAAATCATATATGTGATGCTGCTTTCTAGATGCTGGTTCTGAATTGTTCACACAATAGCTACAAGGTGAATGACTACTGTGTACCCAGTGCAGTTTCTCTCTCTTAATCCCACCCCAATTCAGTGAGTAGTGTTCATATAAAATCTGATAGATTTCTTAAAGGAATGGCATTGAGCATGTGTGCTTGATGTTAAGCATAAACCATTAGCAGGGGAAAACTGGATAAACTTATATAAGGTATGTGTATGTGTATATATCTACTTAGGGCATATATATCTCTATCCTGATGCCAAGTTTCTCACCAAGGCAGCTAGAAATTTTCATTTTGACAACACGGGTAGAGAAAATTGTCATCTTTTTGTATGAGATGTTCACTGTATTCTCATCATTTGAATGATTCAGGATCACTCTTTGGCAGCATGAGGCACAGCATGCCCTGATGCCTGCCTCTTTTTCAATTATATTTAAGAGGGAGACTGCTGGGGACCCATTTTTTCATCTTGCACAGAACCCCTAAAGTGCCAGATTTAATTTCAATACAATATTAGACAGAATGATCTGATGGATGTTAACAGGACACTGACAAATATGATCCAATGTGAGATAACGTGATATAGGAAAGACTCCACCAAAACTGAGATTTAAAAAAAATCCAATTCCAGCTAAAGATTTTTGATCTATCCACTCCAATGCTCACTAGAATTTTAAATGTAATGATTGTAACATGTAACATGTAAATATAATGACTGAACAAATAGAAAGAAGGGAAGGCAAGGGAATAATCATTTTAAATAGCACCTACTATACATGAGGTGCTGTGCTAAGCACTTTATAAATATCTCATTTGATCCTCACCTCAGCCCTGTGAAGTCGTTGCTATTATTACCCTCATTTCATAGTTGAGGAAACTGAGGTAAATAGAGGTCAAATGACTTTCCCAGGGTCACTCAGCTAGTGAGTTTCTGAGGCCAGATTTGAACTCATGAAGAACTCCAGGCCCAGTGCTCTATCTAGTACCCCCTCACTATATATAATAATAACATCTAATAGATTTATCCATCTATTCCTTAGAAGAGGGGTGTTGCAGAGACAAGTGGTACAACTGAGCAGGTCTTGAATGCAGAATCAGAGGATTAGGGTTGGAATCCTAACCCCATCATTTTACCACTGTGTGACCTTGAGTGGATAGATTACCTGTGGTAGGCCTTATTTCCTAATCTGTAAACTGGATAGATCATATTTGGTGATGTTCAATGACTCTAAACCATGGTATTTTATTTCTTTGGGAAAGTTTTGCTAATTTTTTTTCATTTCCTAATGAAAGCTTAAATTGTTGATGTATGTAAAATGTGAAAGTTAAAATGACTCTTTTCCTAGGTAACAAAGGGATATGAAATTTTTTGGGGGGAGAGGAAGAGAGGGTATAGGATGGGTGAGTAGGGAATCAAAATCACTTCAACAAAAATTTACAGTAAAATTGAAATATTTTTGTAGAATAAAGGTCTAATCTCTGACCTCTCAGTAGCAATAAGTAATATATTATACATATAAAATAATAAGATGTGAGAACAAGATAAAAATAATGATAGCTCTCCTTTTTGGATTTTAAGGTTTAGATAGGTTGTTTTATTTGAGAATAGTGATTATTAGGCTATACTATTTAGAACTGGAAGAAGTCAGATTAGAAGACTGTCTAATCAAACTCTTTATTTTCTAGATGAAGAAACTGAAGGTTGCAAAGGTTATAAGGAGAAATACCAAGTTTCTACTCTTGCTGTTGAGCCAGAGAATTAATTTTAGATTAGGAAGTCTCAAATTCAAATCCTGGCTTTGCTACCCGTCACCTTTGTGACCACTCTGAACCTCAGTTCTTTATTTTGAAAATGTGGGTATTGAAACAAATGACTTCCAAATGTTTTAAAACTAGGATGCTATGATCACTCTTCTTTAGGGCCCAAATGTTCTGTATCCAGAATACATTTGAGCAGTAGTCCTGCCTTCAGAAAACATGTAATAAATAGACACATTTAGAAGGATAGACAGTGACATTTTTTGTACTTCAGTACTGGTAATCATCATGGAATCTTGGAGGTGGATTATGCAACGGAGATGTATACACACACACACACACACACATACACACAAATTTCAATTTAATTCAAATAACATTTAAATATTATAATGGGACTACAGTAGGCATTTTCCTTTACCCTTTCTTGGCAAAAACCTTAAATGTTTGACATGATTGCTCTCTGGACATTTAATTTTTTATTCCCTTGCCTGAAACCCCTCTCAAATCCTGCAGATAAGTACCTGGTCTTCAATGCATAGTTTTGAGGAGTTGCCTAGGGGCACTGGGAGGTTTAGTGATTTTGTTCAGTCATGCAGCTAGTAAGGGTCAGAGGCAAAATTTGAATCCATTGTGGTTGGTTTTCTGTCCATTCCCTCATATTGCCATATTCCAAAGGAAGCCAGTCACTCTACACACAATTGAGTACTTACTAGATGTCAGGGATACAAATAAAGGTAAAATCAACTCAACCAATGCCTTCAACAAATAACCATCTACTGAAGGAGACATCATGCAATAAGTAGGGACATGTAAGATAAATACAGAGTAGACAGTGAATCAGCAAATATTTATTAATGCTATATGCTGGGCCCTCAATGTAAAAGGGGAAAGTATTAGGAGGTGGGAATACAGTGAAAGATCTCCCACAGATAGTTGTTAAACTGAGTTTTGAAAAAGGCCAGGAACCTAAGAGGTAAGGGACAGAATATTCCAGGTATGGGGGGATACCTAGTGCCAAGGCACTGAGAAAGAAGATGGATTGTATGGTTCAAAAAAACCGTGAGTAGGCCAGTGTAACTTTATTGTACAAGTGTGGAAGGGTAGAGGGTACAAGGAGACTGGGAAACAGGAGTGGTCCAGGGCAGGAAGAGCTTTACATGTCAGACAGAGAACTTTATGTTTAATCCTCCAGGTGATGGGTAGGCATTGGAGTTCACTGAGCAGGGGAGGGACATGATCAAACTTATTTTTAGAAAAATCATCTTGGCAGCTGAGTGGAGGATGGATTGAACAGAGAGACAAGAAGACCAATTAGAAGGCTATTGTAACAGTCCCAATAAAAGGTGATGAATTGGAACCCTGGTTGTGGTTTCATGAGTAGAGAGAAGGGGAAGTATATAAGATCTAAAGGTAGAAGTAGTAAGATTTGGCAATAGATTAGATACATGGGGTGTATGGAAGTGAGGGTTTGAGAATGCCATGAATGTTTTGGGCCTGGGTGACAAGGAAGATGGTGATGGTCTCAGTGGTAATGGGGAAGTTTGGAAGAGGGGATAATTTTGGGGGAAAAAATCATGAGTTCTGTTTTGGCCAGTGTGATGTGGTTGAGACCGAGGAGTGGTTGGATAAATAGCATGGGAACTAAAAGAGAATAGTACCATGGACCTCTAGAAATGAGAGAGTATCCAGAAGAGGGTTATCCGGAATGTTGAATGCTAGAGGATCAGGACTGATTAAAAAACAAACATCCAGAGAAAGAATTGAGAAATAGAAGTACGGATAAAATAAGTTCACAAATAAAATTAAAAATAAAACAAAACTTTGCAATTAAGACATCACTGGGAACTTTGAACTTACCAATGAATCAATTGAATCATGAGGAAAAAAGCCAGATTGTGGAGGGTTTAGAAGACAATAAGGGGAAAGAAAGTGGAGGCACCAGTTGCACAAAACTTTCTCATATAGTGTAGTCAAGTTATATTTTAAAAAAATACATATAAAGGATGTCTAGGTCAGCATCTCACTGCATTCAGCTGAAGGGACTGCACCCTTGGCAAGTGACTGATGAATTTTAACAGATTTTCTAATTTCTCTTAATTGGGGCCTTTGTTTTTTAACTGGTTAACAAGCCTCATCACATAACTTCCAATGATACAGAATTAGATGGTCATTCTGTCAGATTGCTAAATAGTTGTGGTTTTGTCCCGTTCTTGAAGAATACCACAACATCAGGGAGATGAAGACATGACTTGCAATTGACTTTGATTTGAGTGAAAGGGGGCTGTGCAAAGTCACCAGCCTCACTTTCTCCTCCAGAGCCATCTGGGTCCAGTGGGCAGATATTGATCAGGATAATTGGAGATGACCCAGGATGCAATGGGAGACTTGGTCCTTTTAAGCTAAGGTCTTTTCAGGTTCTCACTTTGAGGTTCTTACTTTCAGGTTCTCACTCAGGCAACGCCCATTCAATGAATAGATCTCCTCAAGAAATGAATCAATTGAAAAAAAAATCAAACTGGGAGGGGAAGCCCCTCAGGACTTCTGATGAAAAGAGAAACAATTATTTACATTCACTCTGAGTCAAGAGGTCTCTCAAAATAACTGTTAAGTGGTGCTTAGGAAGGGACCTATTGTCCAATTCATGAGATCCAGAATGAATTGGGTTTAAGGCTTGGTCTTGGAGAAGGACATCTAGCCAGTAAACTGCAAGTTAACTAGGTAGGTTTTGACCATCAAAATTTACCTTCTTTTGGGAAATAGTATCAGACTTTCAATGTATAATAGCAAAGAAATTTACCCCTCTCTCCTTTGTGAAGCTTCAAGAAAATGGAAGCAAGGACAGCCTCTTATAGAAACCATTAGGGTTTCCATGTATGTAGAAGAAAGAACTTTCTAGTTTGAAGGAAATATGTTGGTGAAATGATTGGTGGGGAGGGGAAATTCCATTTTTACCCTAGAGACTCTAGAGTTTATACCTTCAGGTTTAAATCCTTTCTGAAGGATTTCCTTCATTTGAATTGTCCTTGGTCTTTGGACATTAATGAGGCTTAGTGAAATTGTGTTTCAGGGAGATGTTGAAAAAGTGCTAAATTAATTGAAACAGAAAAACAACAAAAACTTTATGATATCATAGATCTTCTATACTCCAACATCAGCTTTCTACCCACTAGTATGCGTGTCTTCTCTTCTAGTGATAACTGTAATTTTAAAACATGTGACTTTCTTCTTTACTTCACTGCTGTGGTATGTATCTACCTCTTTCATACTCATACTTTTTCTTTAATACTACTGGTAGTCTCTTCCTAGACACGCAATGATACAGGCATACTTCAGAGATACTGCCAGTTCATTTCCAGACCACCATAAAAAAAGCAAGTATTGCCATAAAGTGAGTTGCATGAATTTTTGGGTTTCCAGTGCATATAAAAGTTATGTTTACACTGTACTGTAGTCTATTAAATATGCAATAGTTTTATGTCTTAAAAAAACAATGCACATATCTTAATTGAAAATACTCTACTGCTAACAAATGCTAACTATCATCTGTTCAGCAAGTTGCAATCATTTTCCTGGTGGAGGGCTTTGCCTCAGGATTGCTGATTGCTGATTGATCAGAATGGTGATTGCCTAAAGTTGGGGTGGCTGTGGTAATCTCTTAAAATAAGACAACAATGAAGTTTGCCTTATTTATAGATTTAGAAGCCCTTGTGGGGTTATTAACTGGCCTGATTTCAGTATTGTTTTATCTCCAGGAATAGGGGGGCCTGAGGAGAGGGAGAGAGAGGGAGGAATGGCAGATTGGTGGGGCAGTCAGAATACACACATTTACCCCTTAAGCGCACCATCTTATATGAGCATTGTTCATGGCATCCCACAAAATTACAATACTGTAATGTCAAAGATCACTGACTACAGATCATCACAACAGATATAATGATAATGAAAAAGTTTGAAATACTGTGAGAATTCTCAAAATGTAACAGACACGATGTGAGCGCATGCTGCTGGAAAAATGGTGCCGACAGGTTGCCACAAACCTTCAATTTGTAAAAAACATAAACCAAAAAACTGAAAACATCACAGTATTTGTGAAGCAAAGTAAAATGAGCCATTCCTGTACTGTGTTTCTCACCATAAAGTTAGGCGGGAGTGGACTGAGAGATCTCTTTCCATTCCTCAGTCAGTATGATGTATGCTGGGGAACAACCATGTTATCTGCCTGTTCAGACATCTCTTTGTGTGCCATGAAGCACATCTATATATCCACTTCATGTCTGAGTCCTCAATTGCTCGAAATGTTTGCTCTTGGATCTCAGTTTCACACATTTTATTTACATACCTTATTTTTCATTTTATGAACAGATCGATAACCAGACTGACTTGTTACCACACTGGATTAGTTTTATTTACTCTGTTTGAACTTGATTAAAAAGCTGTCAAACATAAGTCTACATTTTTATCAGCAGAATACTTTCATAAAACAGGGTATGGGATATGTATAGCTAGAAACATACTTTTCAAAATAAAACAATATTTGATATATTTTATACAGTTACCCTTTTGTTTACCCATGACAACTGAAACTAACCATCAAATGCAGAAACTGATTCAAGTCTAGCCAAGAAATCCTAAGGGCATATGAAAAAGCTTTTTTTTTTTTTTTTTTAAAGTTCTTTCTAGATGAATTTAATGTAATTCACCAATAAAGCATCCTCAGGAGCATAATAAAAATTCTACAGAACATGACAGAGCCAGGGAAGAGGAAGATGTAGAGTCTGATGAAGAATCAAAATGGATGTTAACATTAAAAATGAGCAGCCATGCAATCCTTGTATGATATTAAGAACAAAATAGTCAGGCTCTAATTTCGTTTGTAACTAACTTATAGGATGGTGTGTTTAGGGAAGGGGAAATAGTATTTTGAGCTGTCATTTTTCTTTGGAAAAAAACCCAACTTTAGCATTTAAAAAAAAATCCCCAAATTTGTAAATATAGATCAGAAAATAGCCAGACTATCCACAAGCAAAAAAACATTCTTAAAAGAAGAAAGATGCTTATTTTAGCTTTAGACCTGGGTCTTTCTTGTAACCTTTTACAATATATTAATCTCTGCCTCTTTGTCACTTTTTGACTAACTGGGTACAACTATATTTACACATATATCTCTGAGGGTGCACAAATATGGACTAATATATACATATAGAATCTAGAATCAGTATTGCATGTAACTTGTGAATATGTTATATTCCCAACGTTTCTGAAAATCTTCAGACATCCACAGAAGTCCTAGAAGTGGTGGGTGGCATGGCATTCTAAGGGTTAATGTTGAACACATATAGGCAAATATTGTCAATTATTTTATTCTAATGTTTGGAACTTAAACATGAAATCGTCATTAAGTTTTCACAAAATGAGGCATCTGTCACTTGAAAGAAAAAAAATATTTCAGAAATATGTTTACAGAAATGTAAAAATATTAGGCATCAAGACAGATGTGAACATTTTCAATAATGTGCCTTGTCTGTCAGTCTTCCTCAGAGCCGAAGATCTTATTGTACTCACTTAGCATGAGTTCTGCTATTTGGTTTTGGTATACCATGTGGACTGCCATATTCCCAGTCTCATTTTCAGCCCGCAGAAGTGTGGGCCCAAATACAATTCCTAAACTTTGGGTGGACATGAGATTCTTTGAGGCTTTGGCCACTATCCTGTGAAGAGAGAAAAGATAAATCAGTCAGACAATAGTATTAAAAAAAATTGTGGATACTCTTGAAGATGACAGGCCCTTGAAATTGGCTTGTTACTGTTCAGATGTGTCTGACTCTCTGACTCTCCCCTATATGGGGTTTTTTGGCCAAGACACCAAAGTAGCTTGCCAATTCCTTCTCCAGCTCATTATGTAGATGAAGACACTGAGGCAAACAGGGCTAAGTGACTTGTCCAGGGTCACACAGCTAGTAAGTGTCTGGGGACAGATCTGTACTCAGGAAGAAGAGTCTTCCTTACTCCAGGCCTGGCACTCAATCCACTGTACCACCTACTTGTTTGGAAAACAAAGAAACAAAGAGAGAAGGCTGGTAAAGGTGCAATAGGGAAATCTAGTCAAGATCTTCCTAATCTAAGTGGTCATGTTTCTATCAATAATTTTCCCCCTCTCTATTCATGATCATTTATGTAGAGATATATGATGTTTTGGAATGTCTGCTTAAGGAACTAGACAGCCCGAATCCCTTTACTGTGTGCAGAGTAGAGAAGCAGTCTGATGTGGAGTATTGAGAGTATCTACCTCAGATACTTATTAGCTATGCCATCCTGGGCAAGTTCCTTCATAGCTCTGAACCTCAGTTCCCTCCTCTGTTAAATGGGATTACCTCCCAAGGTTGTTGTGAGAATATAAGGAGCTAATGTATGCAAAATATCATGCAAATCTTAAAGCTGTATAGAAACGTGAGCATTTTAGTCATCTTTATTAGGTATAAAAGATAAAAGGAAGGAGAACAAATGAGTCTGCCCTTGAGGAGTTAAAATAAATAAGGCTACCTAACCACAGAAACAAACAAAAACCCCAACCCCACAATAGAACTAGGCATGAAAGGAAGAAATGAATGTTAAAGGAGTGTGATATAGGTTGGCTAGGGCCAGGTGAGATTAGTTTGTGGAAAGGCATTATAAATAACAAATTTTGAATAGTTTTGAAAGAAATGAGAGATGTGGGAATGGAGAAGAAAAGGCATCTTGTCAGATGGCCAAAACAAGTGAATTGAAAAGTGAGTCTGTTCAGTTTGGATAGCAGTTAAGTTCATACCCAAATAAAAGAAGATTGGATCCTGTAGTCTTTGTACAGGCAAAAATCCCACTGAAACCAAGGAGGTTTTTGTTGGTGTGAGGACAGTACAAAGAGCTGGAAAACCAATGACACATTTTGAAATGTTCTTTACAAATGTGCTATTAAGGGTGACACCATGTCTACCCTGACACAAAGCTCCTTAAGAGAAAATAAAACTCCATGGTTTAAATTAGGGGCTTTGGAAAATAATGCTTAAGCTTACAACATCAGACTTCTTGGTTCACTGTTAAATTTAGGGGGAAGAAGGTATGAAGGGAAAGAGATCTTTTGGGTTTCAACTGAATTCAGAGCAAAACATTTTATTCTGTTTCTAGGTTTGCCAAGTACCTTCTTAAAGCACTTGTATTAACTTTAGCTTTTGTGGAAACCTGCCATTTTAGTTCATAACCATATTTACTAACTCATGTAAACTTGAATACAATTTGACTCTGCTTTCTCTTTTTCAAGACAGCAGAATTGTTTCTTTGGTGTATTATGCTCGTGTGTTTAACAACTGGGACCGATTTTCTCCTCTAAGTCACTTTCCAAATGGTTGTAGAGCTTTTCTATAGGATAGCCTGCAGCTCCATTCTTCATTATTAAAGACCCAGTAGACTGCATGGGCATAGTATCCTAGAAGGTAGTGAGACAGGAGTTTCCCGGAAGGAAAGAGTATATATTAACAACTGAGCCTTCCCCTATTTTCCTGAATGGGGAAATAACTCCAGTAATGTTCCACTGAAGTGGGTGTGTTTCAATGGTGCACTGGAATCAGCTCAGTTGTTAAATTTTCAGTGTGTTTTACCACCAGATAATTAGCGAATGCTACAAATCAGGTCTTGATTTATTGTTTTGTGGATTGTTTAGATTGAAGAAAATGATAGAGAAAATGGTAATGCAAATTAAACTTATGTGTGCTTGTGTATGTGCACATTATATACATGTATATGTAATGCATGTGTATGAATACACACACATATACATATATTTCTTTTTCTGGAGAACCAGTCATCAAATGCTTTCTAGCACACCTGTGGGTACTATATTTCAGTGAGAGAAGGTAACGTTTGAAGATGATCAAAGTTAGGGAGATTTTTAGAGATTTTTGAGACTCACTCTTCAAGGTGGAAAATGGTCCCTTTTAAAGATCTTTTGTGAAGGAAAAAATAAAAAAGCTTCCAGTTCTGTTTTTAAATACTTACTGGTCCTAATTTTCTCCATCACAATGTAGAATGAAAAAGGGCCAAGTTTAGCTTGAAGGGCCACTGTATTATCATTTCCTTATCTAGCACCCATGGTGTGATAGGTTGGATGCTGAATAGTAGGCCTTCTTCAAAATAGGCAAACCACGAAATATTTGATATGAGTACTTTAGCTCAAAATTAATACCTAGCAAAAAAAATGGGACTTTGGAAGCACAAGGCCATTTAGTTTTCAGAAGGAAAAGAGGGAAGGAAAGGTTGGGAGAATAAAAATCTGAGCAGACTTAATAGGGAGAAAAGAAGAAAACAACATGCACTTTAAGTCTTCAATAATTTTGCCTAGCATCCTGTGATGATTGGAGTTTGGTCAGTGGAACGGTGAGGATTGTGGCATGGGGGACAAGGAGGTCAATTCTGTAAATAAGACAGACCCGTAGACAATTGGCAGATTCACAAGAATAACCAGCTCATAGGAAGCTTTCACCCATACCTATTTCATCTCTCTAGTCTTGAACACTAAAATTCTCATTTCTGACAATCTCCTGTTCTTTCTTCTCTTCCTCGACTTTACTGTTCATTTCTTAGTCCTTTTAGTGACCTTCAGACTTTCTATTCCTCTGCCCTGGCTGTACATTTTTCTGTGTAGAGTCTTGAGTCTATCCAGAGTTAACTAGTCCAGTTCAATTATATATTATCCTTTATTCTTTTCTTTCCCAGCATAATTTTTCTCTTTATGATCCCATCAGTTTCCATGGAGTCAATTATTATTCTTATGCAGACAACTCCCAAATCTATATCTTGAGCCCTAATCTCTCTTTAGAACCTTGAAATGAATGAAAAGCTTGAGAGACAGTTTCTGGGAGATTAATTGATTTATTAATTAGGCTAGCTGATAATCAATAAATTGATGGTCAGTAGTTTATCTTGGTAACCAAAAACAAAACCAATGAATGCTTAAATACTTTTGGAAAAGGGTGTGTATGTGTGCGTGTGCGTGTGTGTGCGTGCGCTCCCCTCACAGGTGAAAATCAACCCTGATTGGTGAACAATTAATGAGGGGATTGACTTTCAAATGAGGAGGTTGGCTGAAAGCCCTCAGCTCCTCCTGCTGAGAACATGGCTTAATCATGAAACTCCAGCAATCTGGACAAAGGAATCCATCTCTACCCAGAACAATCATGAGCTGCTTTACACTAAATTCCACTTTTGGGGAGTGGGGTGTCAAGGGCATAGACTTAGTGTTTTAGGGCTGGAATTCAACTAGATTAGATTCTGTTTACACTTTAAACAGAAGTGAAGTTTTTTAGTAGGGTGGGGTCTTGTCCAAGAAGGAGGAATATGTTTTGAACATAAATGAGATTTGGGTAATGCAGAAAGTGATTGATTTACAGGGACTGATACCTGAATGAGGAAATAAAGGGAAAAACCTTAATCTTAATTCAATAAATGGTTGCTAATATAATAGAAAAATAATCACTTCTCTCAAATTCAGAAGTCATATGCTCACCTTCATGTCCTGTAGAAATCTCAAATTCATCATAACTCATCAGCTATCCCTACTCCCACTTCCAAACCTAGAACTCTTTTCAAATTTCTCGGTTTTTGTCAAAGACTCTCCCAATCACCCAGGTATGGAACCTCAGAGTCATCCTTGTTCCTTCCTTCTTCACTTTTCATAGTCGTTTGCAAATTAATGATTCTAGTTCTGTAACAGCTTTTGCATATATCTCTGTTCTCCACTCACATGATCAACTCTCTACCTCAAGCTTCCATGACCTTTTGAAGTAGACTCCTCATTATTCATTCTACTTGCAGATTCTCCTCTCCTGAGCCAATCCTTCACATACCTATGATAATAATCTTCCTAAAGCACAGGTCTGATGCTGCCAAATTATCCATTAGAGTGTGATATCTTTGAGGGTAGGAACTATCTTTTGTATCACCAGAGCTTAGTATAATGTTGGGCACTTGGTAGGCACTTAACAAATATTATTGGTTGACCATTTCCTGAAACCAACTTTTTAATTTATTTTTCAATTTATAGAAAACAAATTCTATGCCTAAAAACAGTTCTTTTGTGTCTCTACTCAAAATCTTTAATTTCCTTAAAGAAGCAGATAAAGTTCTTACTCATAATCCCCATGAAACTTTCCCCAATTCCTCTAATTTCTGGATATTCACTTCTTCCAATGACCTCATTTATGTGTACTTTTTATCTGCATGTTATATTTCTCCAATAGAATGTAAACTTCCTGAGGTCAGGGAGTTTCAAGATCATTACACTAGTTCCAAGAAAGGCCTGGAGAATCAAGAAGATTCCTAATTGTGGAGGAAATGGGAGGGACACTAAAGTAGGAGGTCAGATATTGGATGGATAAAGAGAGGATAGAGGACAAGATGGGGATGGACTTTAAAAAAAGTAAACAAATTGGAAAGTTTTCAAAGATAATGTACATTTTGATCACTTTGAAAACAGAGAGGGATTTGGATGATTACGAATGAGATGTAATTCACACATACACATAAGTTTAATGGGTTATGACAAAGGGCCTCACTGTGCCTTCTGAACTTCTCTATCTGGAAAAAAAAACCATTTGGTTTGGAATCATATGACTTGGATTCTAATCCCAAATCTGACGCTAGGTATCTGATCTAGGATTTTTCTCTCTCCAAATCTGAGTTTTTTTCATCTGTACAGTAAGGAGAATAATACTTTACCTTACAGGGTTATTTCAAAGAAGTGACTTTGTAAACCACAGAATATTATGGAAATATGAATTTTTGTCACCATTGGGACATAGGTCATAGCAAGTCTAGCTGGGAAACTTGTTCCTCCTGTCTAGGGTCAGGGTTGGTCCTCTAACTTGGGGTGAGGATTGAACCTAGAGGATAGAGGTTACTTGCCTTCAGCTGTAAAGGAGGTTAGAGGATAGAGGGGTAGGGTGCTAGCAGGTCAGTCTTCTTTGCCCTACTCTACCTGCTATCAAGCTGCCTGATCCATCAGAGTTGAGCCCCCTTGAAGACTGACTTTTCTAATGTGAGTGTGTGGGACATACAGGGAAGACTGTCTCATAGTGGAATCCTGCCAAAACTGTCATTTAGTATATTCCCTGAGTATGAGCCTTCAGTTAGTTTAGTTTTTTTTTATTTGTTGCAAACGTAAATATGAAACAGTGCTTCCTTAAACCTATAGCTTTTTTGTCCACTTCTGAGCACATTTTCCATGTGGTGCAAATCAGATCAGCTTAATTATGAGTTTCCTAAAATATAATCACCTTATTGCAAGTGGATAATACTACATAAATTATTTTTATACATTTTGGTAAGGTTTCCCATACATTTGACTTTCCCATACATTTTAGGTTATTAAGTGCAGTTGATGAAATATACTGATGAAACACCAGCCATAGAACTCCTTAAGCCCCCCAAAAAATGGAAGGGGGAGGCTTAGTCATTTTTCCCAATTTAGGAAGGCCCATTGACCTGATAGCAGCTTTGAAACAAATTAAATGCAATCAAGAGGAGAGAATGGGAATGAGAAAGACCTGGAACACTTTCCATCCTGTTTGTTTACTGTGGCAAAAGACTTTTTTTTTTTTTAAGCTGGCACATCTACATTCTGGATATCAACCAAGCAGTAGGTGGTGTGTTGGGAAATTAATAAAACATTAGTTCAGCACAGATGCTGTGGGTGGAACCCAGTTCAACAAAACAACTGCTACCAATCCTGGGATCTCCGGTCCTCCCAGACTTCATGGTTGGGCTGGAGAAGCAAGCATGTTCCCCTATCAGAGATGGAATTAGATCAGATGTTTTCCTAATAGTCATGGGGATAGAGCTGCATAGAAAAATTAGCCCTAGCTTTGTCACTGACTTGATCTGTGAGATTGGGCAAGTTATTTTGTATAGTAAAACTTGCCTATCCAAATGTGAGTGCATGTTTCTACTCCTACCTGTGGCCTAATTTGTGTCACCATGCTCCTCAAATTCCCTCTTTGAGATAATAGATGGCATGATTACCCCAACTTTATAGGTAGGGGAAATGAGATAAGTGGTTGATCAGTAGTCAGCACCATCCCTCCAACTTTCTACCCTCCCCCATTCTGAGCTGGTTAGGTTTTCTGCCTTTCTGTTCAATAATTTATATAACACCCAAATTAGATTCCTACTCGTTTATTAAATGTGCAAAATACTTTCCTAGATCACTATGGTGCTATGGAGTAGAGAAGTGAAACATATTTCAGTTGTCATTAGTGGTTTTTGACTCTCTTTGACCCCAATTTAAGATTTTTTTTTTTTGGCAGATATGAAAAGTGGTTTTCCATTTAATTCTCCAGCTCATTTTACAGATGAGGAACTGAGGCAAATAGGGTTAAGTGATTTACCCAGAGTCACACAGCTAATAAGTGTCTGAGGCTGGATTTGAACTCATGAACATCAGTCTACTTTATTCTAAGCGCAATGCTCTAGGCACTGTGCCTCCTAGCTATTGCATATAATGTATACACTAATTTAATAAATATTTATTCGCCACCTAGCAACTCTGCGTAAGATATCATTCTAGGCATGGAGAAGGAAGCGAAGATAAAAACAAAAAAATAAAATGAAAAATTAAACAAGACTATCTCTGTCTTCAATGACTTATAATTTAGTAGTGGAGATAAGTATACAAATAAGTAATATATTATATGTCAAGGGCACTACTGTCCTCCCGCTCTCACAGATTTGTAGCTGTGGTATTCTCTTAGACTCTTCACTTTTCCTCACCCTATATATTCAATCCATTGCTAAATCTTTCCACTTTACCCTTATAGTATCTTTCCCGAATGTCTGTTTTCCACTTACTCATTTTCCAGCCGAGGTCAGAATCTCATGACTTCTAGCCTGGACTAATGCAATAGCCTATTAACTAATTCCCCCCACTCCCATCTCATTTCTCCACATTCCAATCCATCCACCTCCATACAGCTGCAAAAGTGAGCAGCCAAATTATTGATCTGACAATGCCACCACCCTAGCCATTATTACCTGCAGACACAAATCTAATGTCCTCTCTGTTTGGCATTTTATGTTGTTCACAACCTGGTTCCTTTCTACAGCTCAAGTTTTGTCATTCTCAACTCCTCTCCACAAATCAGTTATGTCAGCTTATTTGTTGTTCTTCGAACTGAGCATCCCCTCTCTCATCTCTGTGCCTTCACATTAACTGAGCCTAGAATATTCTCCCTCCTCACCTTTATTTTGTTTCTATCATTAGGATGTGAAGACAAGAACTATTGGTGCCAAACCAGTTCAGTGTAAACACTGAATCAATGAGTACTCATTGATTGATAGGTAGAACTAGATAAGATCTATATGAGAAGCACAGAGATCATTTTTCACTAGGGAGGTGGCAGAGTGCTGAATGATAGGAACTTATTAACAGAGTTGGGGGGGGGGGCAGCGGTAGATAGGTCAGCTTGACTGAAGCATAATGCAAAGGAGGGAGAGTAATGGAAAATAATGTTGGGAAGGTAAGTAGAAGTCAGACCATGGAGGACCTTGAATGACAGGTGAAAGATTTTCAATTTTGGTGGGCAATGGGGAACCAGTGCAGGTTCTTGATATGGAGAGGGATTTGATCAAAACTTTATTTTAGGAAAATTAACATGGTTGTAGTATGTAGGATTGATTGGAAAGGGAAGGGGCTAGAATGAGGAAGACCATCTAGGAAACAGTTAAAGTAATCTAGGCAGGAGGTAAAGAGGGCAAGAAATTGGGTACTAAGAATAGAAAAGAAGGATTGGTTGCCAAATGAAATTGTCACATTTATTAGTTTTTTTTTCCACTGGTAATTTTTTTTTGGTAAAAATACAACCAAATTAAAGAAGTATTATACCAGGGAGAATATAGACTTAGATCAAGCATCAAATCTATAAGAATAACAGTTAAAGATGATGGATGATTTACCTACTATACTTTGTCTTGTTTAGACCACTCAGAAGTTTTCTTTTCCATTAGGGGCATGACATTTTAGAAAGGACATTGACAAACGAAATTGTGGTGAGTGGGGAGTAAGTGGTTTGGCAAAGGATCTTGAGCTATGACACATGAAGATCAGCTGAAGGACTGGGGTATTTGGTCTGGAGAAGACTTAGAGGGAACATGATGCACCTCTTCAAGTATTTAAAGAGCTGTCATTTGGAAAAGGGATTAAATATAGGGTCAAAGATTTACTACTAAGAGGTTATCTAATCCAACTCATTGGTCCAAAGAGGTTAACTAACTGGCCTCAGGTCACATAGGTAGAAAGTAGCAAAGATGGTATTCAGAGAGATTCGGACTTTAAATCCGATATTGTTGTTGTGTTATCCCAACTATACTTTGTTTGGTTTAGCCACAAAGGGACTGAAAAGCTACTTTCAGGAGTTTAAAGAGGTTACTTTATACTTATAGAAGGGGAAAAAAAAAAAACCCTTTTCAAAAATAAGTTTTCCAATGTGTTTCGTTGGGAGGTTATGGGTTTCCCTTTCCTCATAGTTCTTAATCAAAGGCTAAATGGTCACTTATAGCATATGTTGCATGGGGAATTTTTATCTTATTCAGGAACCAGCTGGATTCCATGGCCTTTGAGTTCCTTTCCAACTCTGGTATTGTGGGGCTGTATAATACTTCTAACAGTACAAACTACAGATGAATTGTATGATTTCCCCAGTTGTGAAAAGTAACATATTTATAAACCAGAGGTTTTTGGCAGTATAGGACCTAATATGGTTCTATAGTAGCTGCTCAAATATATTTGAATAAATGAATGATTGAATGGATGTAAGGGGAGTTTCTATGCAGATTACGGCATGAGATTGAATGCCATGTATAATCTTGCCTTCTTTAACACCCACAAGCATTTATTAAGCAGTTATAATGAGCCAGCACTATGATAAATACTGGGGATAAAAAGAAACTAAAAAGAAAAATTCTGACCTCAAAGAACTTGTAGTCTAATGTAATCTAATTCAATCTCCCAGACTCAAAATTTAGCACCATGTTATCAAGCTCTTTAAGAAATTGACTAGACATTCATTCACATACCTCCCATCACCTCTTAGGCCCTAACTTGGGAATTTATATCATTCTTCAGAAGCTTAAACATTAAAACTCTTTAGTGTAGAAGCATGGGACAGACCCTGAACTTGACTGAACCCTCAGTTCAAAGAAGAAATGGAAGAATTCTATCACCTTGTCTCAGATGTGAGGGTAAAAGGCTAGATCTGAAAGCAAAGGAATAAGGGAGAAATATGGTATACAACTATAGAACAGTGGGGTTGAATATGACCTGGAAGATCATCTGGTCCAGCCCCCTCATTGTACTAATGAGTAAACTGAGGCTTAGAGATATTAAGTGATTGTCTCAGACTATACAGCTAGTTAACTACAGAGCTGGGACTTGAACCCATGCCTCCACATTCTCAATCTACTTCTCTTACATTAGAGAAATGTTGGGTTAGGTGACAAGCCCCAGGTAGAGTGAGGCAACACTATCCCAAACTAATCTGGGGGCAGAGATTTTTTTCTCATTATTTACCCCAAGAATTCTTAGAAATAATGACATCTAAACAACTTGTTGGGCTCCAAGTCTCAAGAACTGTACGATCTGGCTATTGAGAGTAAGGAGGACATAAACGACAGCTTTTTATAAAGGCAGCTTATTAATACTGCTTAATTCAGAATAGCTTGACAAAAATAATTATGATTTCATGCATTTGTTCATGGAACAGCACTTGATGTATTCTCACTTGAATAAAAATACACTCAGAGTGGAGGCAATTCTTTTACCACTAAGTGAAATTAAGTTTATAAGAACTTGAAATGGGTAAGAATTCATTTTTTTGGCATGAGCAGAAAAAGTGATATACAGTTTACAATGTACAAAGGAGAGGAAATGCCAGAGCTACTTTTTGTCAGGCCCAAATGGAAGGAGCAATGATGCATCAATTTAAGATTATTTTAGAAACAATCTATAATCCAGTGCTACAGATGTTGGAACCCAGACAAAAAACTGTGGAGCCGTATGCTGCGTAAGTTTTTCCAAAAGTGAGTGGCATTGCTAGCTCAAAGAATTTTCTTAGTTGTGCAAAATCACAGCCAAAAGTTTCTCATCTTGAAAGCATAACCCTCTTCATCGTAAAGACCAAGGGAAAATTATGTCGAATTAAGAATTCTGAAGTGTCTAATAGTTCGGCTCTAATGGACATATGTAAGTAAAAATATTTTTTTAATTTGTGCTTTTGCTGTTACCATAGTAACTTGCAAAGGAAACTGGAAGCCACATAATTGACTGCAGGACAACTCTCGAGTGATGGAGTCATTGTGTAGGAAGCTTGGTTTTCCACATGTATGTAAGGTTGCAATTTTCCAACACATACGACTTTGGAATGGTTATTGATTTTGAAATTTGGAAGGTATGATGGGAAAGGCAAACCTTGCAAATAGACCACACTGGGTTTACAAAATACTATTCAACCTTTTGGATTCCATATGTAGTATTAAAGACTTAGATCCTGCTTGAGATTATGACTTTGACAACGAAAGAATTATAGAAACACAGGACAAATGAAGATAATTTGCTCACACTTGATTTTTCCTATGTTACTGTTGTCTTTAAGTGATGATGGTTTGAGCGAGAGTGGTTCCAGATACATACCTACCTGTCTTACTTAACATGACCTATATTGCTTCCTACAGAGCTGTTATAGAAAATCAGGATATCTGAAAAAAATTTTGCAATTTCTCCCTTAAAATCAGAGCTGCATGTTGACATAGCCTTTAAGCAGCATGAAACCAAAAGAAAACTGTCTGCTCTTTTAGAAGTCCTGTTACAAATGCATCGTTTCCTACATTCAACATTTGACCTGCTACAAGGACTTTTAAGTTCATGCTATTGGGAGGTCACTACCAAATGTTTCAGAAATAATTCCATATGTTAATTTGCAAATTAATTGTTTTGGATGAATTCATTTATTTATGATTTGTAACTACTCACTACTTTCACTCAAGATTTGAAGTAGCATTTTGACCTGATTATAAGCACTGTTATTTTGAATCTGAGACTGTTTCTGACTTTTTCCCAAACCCAGTAATTAATGATTAGCTAATGATTAGCTGCATTAAAACACTTTCTGGGCTGAAATAACTTTTAAGAACCTACTATGCTGAAGGCACTGTGCTAGGTTCTGAGAAGTATAAAAGGATAAAAAGATACTTTCAAGAAGTCTAGTATGTTTAGTATGGGAGACCAGACAGGTAACTTTAATTCAACAGAATATGTTAACTATGTAAGGGACGCTTTGAGAAGTCAGAGGAAAATGAGTTCAAGTTTGCTTAGGGGATTAGTGAAGACTACATAGCTGAGAGATGCATTTGAGTTGGGTCTTAAATGAGTTGGATTTCAGTAGGTAGAGATGATAGAGAGAATCCATTTTGGTAAGAGAGAACGGTATGAATAACAGTATGGAAACTGGAAAGTGTGAAACATATTGAGAGAACTGTGTCTAGAGCAGTTTCATTTTAGCATGGGGTGCTTAAAGGGGAATAGCGTTAGATAAGGCTAGGGCAATCGGGGCCAGATTGTGAACCCCGTAGGCAATTATGTGAAGCTCTGGAAGTTTGGGGCAAGGAAACAACATGATCAGAGCCGGGTATTAGGATAATTAATTTAGCAGCAGTGTTTGGTTGGATTTGAGGTGAAAATCTGGAAATGGGTAAAACAGCTATGAGACTATTGAAAGCTGATGAAGGTCTGAACTAGGTTAGTAGAAGTGATGATAAAAAACAAAGGATGACTTTGTGGAGTGGAACTGATAGGACTTGGCAGATGATTGGATGTGGAGTAGAGGAAAAAGGAGTCAAAGGTGAGCTGCAAGGTATTAAATTTCAGTGAAAAAAGGGAACTTCTCTATCAGAAATAAGGAAGTGAAGACAGAGGGAACCGTTTAAAGGGTAAGATGAGTTCAGTTTTAGGTATATTGAGTTTGAGGTGGCACATTCAGGTAAAGAGGGCCAGTTAGCAGTCAGAATTATGAATCTGGTGTTTAGAAGAGAGATCAGGGTCAGAACAAGAAATGGGAACTAAATTCAAGGGAGTGGATGGATCAGTTAGTCAATAAGCATTTATGAAGGCTTTGTTATACGTCAAGCACTGTGTGAAGGACTGGGGATACAAATAGAAACAAGAACAATTCCTACCCTTAAGGAGCTCACACTAGAATGGGGGAGATGACATGCAAATAACTAGGTATATAGAGGATATATAAAAAGTAAATGGAAAGTGATCTCAAAGGGGAGGGCAGGTGAGAGGACTTGAAAAGGCTTCTTTCAGAAGGTGGATTTGGGCTGAATCTTGAAGAAAGCCAAGAGGATGAGGGAAGGAGAGACAGCATTCCCAGTGCAACTGTAGTTGTTGTGTTCATCCTTGGTTGCCGAAGAAGACCATGCCATCAGAGAAATGATGACATGACTTGCACTTGGCTTTGTTTTGGGTGAGGGAGGGCTGTACAGGTCACTAGCCTCACTTCTCCTCCAGAGCCATCTGAATCCAGTGATCAGATATTCATCAGGATGACCGGAGATGACCCAGAATGCAATGGGAGACCTTGGCCCCTTTAGGTCAAGGTCTATTCAGATACTTACTTAGGGTAAGGTAACACCCATTCAGTGAATAGGCCTGTTTAAGAAGTAATCAGGGGATGGCCCCTTTAATGAGGCAAAGAAAAATAACTACATCAGGTTGGGAGGGAAACAGCAACCGTTACTATTGATAATCACTCTTAAGCCAGGAGGGTCCAGAAAACAGTCCTTAGGCAGGGGCCTAGTGTTGTCCTATCTATGGGCTTCAGAGTGCAGTAGGTTTAAGGTTTTAGGAAGGGCAGGGCAGGGAAGGGAAAGGAAGGGAAGAGAAGGGAAGGGAAGGGAAGGATCAGATCTAGCCAAGTTACATGCAAGTCATGTCATCATTTCTCATTTTAAAGCTTTGAGTTCCACATTCTCTCCCTTCCTCCCTCCCTACCCACCCTCATTGAGAAAGCAAGCAATTCCATGTAGGTCTTACATGTGTAGTCATGTAAAACACTTCCATAACAGTCATGTTGTGAAAGACTAACCACGTTTCCTCTATACTGTCCTGCCCTCGATTTATTCCATTCTCTCCCTTGAACAGTAGCATTTGCTTCTGATTACCCCTTTCCCCAATCTGCTGGCCCTTCTATTATCCTTCCTCTTCTATCCCCTTCCCCCTGCCTTCCTGTAGGGTTAGATAGATTTCCATACCCAAAGGAATGTGTGCTGTTCCTTCCTTAAGTCAAATCTGATGAAAGGAAAGGAAAGGGAAAGGATGAAATCCAGCCAGTAAACCCCAAGTTAACTAGTCATCTTCTGGCCATCCAAATTTACCTTCCTTTGGAGAGGAGAAGGAAGGGGATGGGGAGAAAGACAGGAGAAGAGGAGCTGAGTTACCCAGCTAGCTGGATCCCCATTCAGGCAGCTGCATCTACTCACAGATTGTTGTGTTTATCCCAGTGCAACTAGTGCAATGGCAAAGCAGTGGGGGGTATTAGATTGGTGTGTACATGGAACACCAAGTGAGCCAGTGTACCTAGAGCCTAGAGCACATGGATAAGTAAAGCATAAGAAGTTGAGAAAGGTAGGAAGGACCCAGTTTATAAAAAGCTTTAAATGCTCAACAGAAGACTTTATATCTGATCCTAGAATTACTAGTGAGCTATTAGAGTTCATTGAGAAGAAGGGTGTATGACATGATCAGAGCTATATTTTAAGAAAGTTGTTCTATATCTGAGTGGAGAATGGATTGGATTGTGGAGAGATTTGAGGCAGGAAGGCCTATCATAATAGTCAAGGCAGCTGGTGATACAATGGATAGAGTGCTAGATCTGAAGTCAGAAAGACTGAATTTTGTGAGTACAAATCTGACCTCAGATACTAACTAGCTGTGTGACCCTGGGCAAGTCACTTAAACCCTGTTTTCCTCAGTTTCCTCATCTGTAAAAAGAACTGGAGAGGGAAATATCAAACTGCGATGAATGAAAAACCAGAGAGACTGAGTTTCTGGGTAATTAATATTCAATTTATTAATTAGGCTAGCTAATAATCAATAAAATTGATGGTCAGTGGTTTCTCTTAGTAACAAAAGACAAAACCATGGAGAAGCTGAAAGTCTTAAATATATTTTTGGAGAAGTTAGTGCTGCTAACAAGTGAAAAATCAATCCTGATTGGTTGACATTTTAATGAGGTGGTCTTGAAGTCTTCACCTCCTCCTGCTGAGAATGTGGCTTGATCAAGACCCTCAACTGCCTCCATATCCACCCAGACCACTCTGGTTGGTTTTCTCCTTCATGAGCTGGGTCACCCTAAACTCCAATTGCAATGCAAGAACAAGGACTCATTGCTCTGGGGAAAGAATTCACCTAGATAAGATTCTGTTTACGCCTTAAACAAACTTAAGGTCTTCTACTTAGGTGGGTTTCTGCCCAAGATGGAGGAACATGTTTCTTGAGGGTTAGGAGACATCTCATCAATCAACCATGTCCTTCAGAGACTGGTTGACTAACCTACATGGTCCCTAAATGAGAAATAAAGGAGGAAAAACCTTAATTCTCATTTAATCACTAGTTGTTAATATAATAGCAAAATAGTAATTTCTCTCAAAACTATTTCAGTATCCTTGCCAAGAAAAACCCAAATGGGGTAATAAAGAATCAGGACTGAAACAATGAAACAATAGCAGCAAAGTATAGTTGAGGCAAGAGGTAATGAGGGCCTCTACCAAGGTGGCAGTTGTATGGGTGGAGAGGAAACACATATGCAAGAGATGTTTGGAAGGTAGAAATGACATGATCTGGCTATAGGCTATGTGGGATGAGAGAGAATGAGCAGCTGAGAATGATAATGAAATTGTTGGTCTGGGTGACTGGAAGGATGGTTTTCCTTCAACAGAAATAGGGAAATTTGGAAGAAATTAGAGATTAAGGGGGAAAAGATAATGAGTTCTATTTTGAATATGTTTAGTTTCAGTTACCAATGGAACATCCAGGTTGAGATGTCCAAGATGCAGCTGATGATGTAAAGCTATTTCATAAGAAATTTTTTTGTGAAGAAAAGACTAATGTAATTCCAGAAATGAGGTACAAGAAAATAAGTCATTTTCCCCTAACCTGAGGCCTCCAATTTAGTGACTTTTTGGTCTGTAATATAGTTTGTGCTAGGTAGTACCACTTTCTTGGTTAACTGTGATATAGCAGCCAAGCTCTATTTGCCACTATAAATACTTACTGTAGTGAAAACAGATAAAGGTTACTAGGTTCTAGGAACTGTGAATATGAAGTTGAGAGTCCTCTAAATGGAAGGGGTGTGAAAGAAAGAGAGGGAAGAAGAAGGTGGTTTTGGAAGTCATATAAAAGTGGTAAGTTAAAGTGAATTACTGCTTTAGGTCTATACACAGCCAACAGAGCTATTGGTCTACCGTGAAGCATAGGATGCCATAGATTGGTCACCATTTTAACTCAATCTCTTTCTTAGTAGTTTTCAAGTAGGGGCGTGTGTGTGCAGGGTAGATTTTACTTCCTCACCATAAAATTTTTCTCTTATTATGAAATGAGTATAATAAAAAAAACAGTAGAATCAATCAATCAATCAATGCACAGTATCTACTTAGTGCCAAGTACAGTGCTATGCACTGGGGATACAAATATAAAAAAGAAAATAATCCTTCCACTCAGGAATGCTAAAGCTTAAAGAGACCTTAGATATCACCTTGTCCAATAGCTCCTCCCCTTTTTTATTTTCAGGTGAGGAAACTAAAACCTAAAGATGGCCTATGATTTATTCAAGGTCATATAATGCATCTGTCCCAGAGCCAGGACTAACACTGTAATCTCCTGCCTGTAGATTCAGGGCAGATTTGCTTTATGGGTGAACTTTTTGGAACATATGATCATATAAAATGAGGAATGCCTGGATTTTTTCTTTTCTTTATTTCCTAGTCCTATGCCAGTTTTCTGGTCTGTGGTAAAAATAAGTGGCATTTGATCTAAAACAGTATCAGATCTCTAATTTTTGCCAACCCCATAAAGGAATCTGGAGTGACCTTATTTTTGGCCACCTAATTAATGTCAGAGAACATATTTACATATGAGAGAAGTGACAGTCCTAGAAGGCAGAACTATTAATAACCTATGAACAGAAATTATAGGAAGGTAAATTTGAGCTTGATATTAGGAAACAAACTGATCTTGACTGTCCCCTACCTAGATGTAATTTCATATGAAAGTCTGCCTACTTCTAAAGGCATCCTTACTCACTTCTCACCTTCTGAGTAGAAAATTAATAGTGAAGGAATTAAAAAATTCTTAGCCATGTGTTCCCTTTGGCTTTTCCCCATAAGACTATTATTTCCTACTGATAGTAGCAAAAGAGGTCCATGTTTTCATTTGCTCAGCTTCTATTGTAGCACTAAGCATTAGCTGGTAACTTCAACATCCTGGGAAAGTCATTGGACTCAGGAGAGAGGAGCTAAGGAACACATCATATGGTGAATTATTTCTGCAAAGGAAAATAAAATTGGTCTTACCTTCTACCTGAATTTGCCTAATAAGGAAAGCAGAAAGTGTTAGTATATACCAGTCACATTTTATATACAACACTGAGGATTGTGCATGAAGCTCAATGGATCAACATAAATTAGCCAAGTGGGACAGAAGATATGATTGAAACACACATAACTTGAAAATTCCTTATCTAGAGCTGAGCAATTTTGATTAAAAAGGAAGGAAAATGTCTCAAGAGAAAAAAAGTCTCTTTTTGTTTCTTCCTCTTATTATTTTTTTAAAGAGGGTGTAATAGAGAGAGATCTTTTCATTTTCCAGTAAGAATACTTTCATATTATTAGTACTTTCAGACCATAGGTAGGTTAATAGAAGTCGCTTATCTTCATCCAAAACTATAATTATTTTTTTTAAAGTGAGGTCTAACACAAAAGAATTTTAGATTAAGATTGGATGTTGAAGGATAAGCATCCAATAAAGGGTGACCAGGATAAAGATACTATTTTGTATGAAAAACAGTTGAGGAAATTTGAGATTTTAACTTAGATAATTGAAGATGAAAGAAGGAGCAGTGGAATATTCTTCAGATGTTTGGAGATTGTAAAGAAGGAGCAGTGGAATCTTCTTCAGATGTTTGGAGTTCTGCCTTCTAGAAGGCAGAACTATTAACATAACCTATGAATAGAAATTATAGGAAGGGAAATTTGAGCTTGATGTTAGAAAAGTTTTCTGACAATTAGAATTCTCTGAAAAATGGAATATTCCATGTTGTGAATCTGTAAGTTTGTTGTCATTAGAAGGGATCAAAAAGGAACTGGATGATTGTTCATAAAGATGTTGAAGAAAAGATGTATATTCTTGACAGGGATTTGGAATAGATGATCTCTAGGAATCAGGAACTGGGCTTGAATTCTGACTTTGTTACCGTCTTGGTTATGATGGGCATACTTAGCTCCCTCATTTGTCAAATTAGGTGTAGCAGACTAGATCCCTTCCAGTCCTAAATCTTATGGTTTATGATAGATGAGAAAGGGCTTTGAAGGTGAGAAATACTCAATCAACAATAACAAAAACTAATTTATTAAGACTCCTGCTTCTCCAGAGGGCAAAGCATATTTATTTCAGGTCTTTCTCTGAGCACTCTGCAAATGTGCTTAGTTGCTTGATCCATCTCTATTTTCCTAACCCACCTTCCCCACGCTGGCTTTACTTGTTCCTAATCACAGCCTCGACCACATGATCTTCCCCTTTAATGTTTTACCAGCTGTTGCAGTAGAATCCCTCACCTCTGACCGATAGTTCATGATCTGTAAATTCTTATCCCTGTATAACCAACCTGCAGTTTGAGCATAAATTTTCCTGGTCTTTAAAGGAGGGTGTTCACTAAAAATTCTCTAGGGGATTGAAGAATCAGTTTCTCACTTCCTTTTCCAGGGCTGCTGGAGCATTTCTAGAAAAAGTCATGAAATTGAATTGATGCATAACATATAACCTCAGCTGTGTCCTTGATCAACAATCTTTTTCTAAGCTATTATTGATTTCCTACCTTGCCCCTTAGAGAGACTACTAGAACCTTTCTTCCCTCACCCAGTGGCCCCACTACTCCCCATTCTTATACTAAAATATCAGCCTCCTACTTCACTGAGAATATTGAGATTATCTGACTTGAGCTTCCTTAGTTTGCTTCCTCCTTCTCAACACCATTATCCACTCTTTCTTCTTTCATATCTCCCTAAAGCTGATCCCTCTACCTCTTTCCTTTCTTCCTCTAAGATCTTGTTCCCACAGTCCTCACTTTTCATATATCTTTAGTCTCTTCCTCACCACTGACTCCTTCCAATTGCCTACAAGCACTACGTGGTTACCCAATCCTATCAATTAGAAACCACAAGCAGTATTGTCGTTGGAGTATACTATAGACCACCTAAACAGAAAGAGGAAATGGGTGAACCATTTGGGACATATTTGTTGTTCTTGAGCTGTTTGAATACTGTCTGATTCTATGTGACCCCATTTGGGGTTTTCTTGGCAAAGACACTGAAGTAGTTTGCCATTTCCTTCTCCAGCTTGTTTTATAGGTGAGGGAACTGAGGCAAACAGGATTAAGTGACTTGCCCAGAGTCACACAGCTAGTAAATGTCTGAGGCCGGATTTGAACTTAGGTCTTCCTAAGGTCTTTCAGACCCTCCATTCTATCCACTGCACCACCTAGCTGCTATTGGGGCATACGCTGCTGTCAAAATAATCTTTCTTACATCTAGATTTTCTCTCTTTTCAAAAACGTTTGTTAGTGTTCTTATCAGTTTAAAGTTTAAACTGCTGCACATGATATTTCAAGTCTCCAAATAATCTGATGCTATCCTACCTTTCCAGGCTATGCTACTCCCCTTCATAGTATAGCTAGAATACTCTCTAACCCAGCAAACATGCCCTAAATCTTTAATACTAATACTAGCATTTATAGCATTTATAGAGCACATGATATGTGCTAGGCATGGTGTTAAATATGTTAAAAAATCATTTCATTTGATCCTCACAACAACCCTTCATTTCAAAGTTGAAACTAAGATAGACAAGAGGTTAAGTGACTGCTCAAGGTCACACAGCTAGTAAGGTCTGAGTATAAATTTGAACTCAGGCCCAGTGCTCTACCCACTGTACCACCTAGCCTCTGTCTTAGATCAAGCTATTCTCCATACTTGGAATGTACTCTTTGTCCATCCTTTAAGGTTAACTCAAATGCCACATCATCCATAGTTCCCACAATCCATGGCAAAGACCTTCATCCTCATAATGCATTGATAATTATATTTTGCACTAAAACATAATTATGTTTTGTGCTAAAATTTGCACTAAAGTATAACTATATTTTACACTAAAATTTTGTACTAAAAGTGCTATACATTATGACTATGTTTGTGTCTTATCTCCCTCTTAGACTGTACATCCCATGAAGTGTGAGGACTGTGTCCTAAATAAACTTTGTCTGTCACTCAGCACATAGCAAAAGTAGCTTTTGTTGTCATAGCTTTAGTCATGTCACCTAAAGACTCTCTCCTGGCCTGCCTTCTCTTCTTTCTTTACATGCTCTCTTGGTGACCTCATCAGAACTTGTGGTTTCAACATCTCAGTAAAAATGACTCCCAAATTTATGGATCTTGTTTTAATCTTTCTCTTCAGTTCTATTTCCACATCCAAAGCTGACTATTATACATTTCAAATTGGTTGTCTGACAGGTATCTCACTGACATCATCTCCAAAACAAAACTTGATTTCTTTTCTCTCAAACCCACCTATCTTCTGAAGTTCCTTATTTCTGTTTCAAGTACCATTATCTTTCCAATCATTCATTTTTAAAGCTCAGAGTCATACTGAACTCTCCTCTCTCTCATCCCATAAAGCTGGATCAATTTGCCACATCTTGCTGATTCTGCCACCAAAATGTGTCTTGTGTCTGCCTCCTGCCCTTCACTCATGGTCACCACGTGAGTTAAGACTCTTCTCATCTTTCATCTGGACAATTGCTACAACCTCCTAAATGTTCTCTCACTCATCTTTCCCCTCTTGACTCTATCCTCCACATAGCTACCAAAGTGGTATTCCTAAAGCACAGATCAGATCGGATCACCTCCCTTCCCTGTTCAATAAACTTCAGTGGCTTCTTATTACCTCTAAGATCAAATTCAAATAAAATCCCTTCATAATCCGGCTCCTTCCTTTTTTTTTCTAGGTTTATTATCCATTAATACCTTTCATGAAGTCTATGTTCCAACCAAACTGTTCTTGCCATTTGTCACACATTCCATTGCCTTTGTCCCCAATCTTTTGCAAAGGTTGTCTTCCATTCCTAGAATGGATTTCTTCCTCACTACCACTTCTGGGCTTTCCCTTTTCTGTAAAATTCAACTGTAACAAAACCTCCCATCTGAGGCCTTTCTGATCACCCAAACAGCTAGTTTCTGTTCCCACCAACAGTTTATTTTATGTATATATTTGTGTGTGTGTGTGTGTGTGTGTGTGTGTGTGTGTGTATGTTGTATCTCCCAATTGAATACAAGTTCCCTGATGATAGGGATGCTTTCATTTTTGTCTTTGAAGCCCCTATCATGTTTCCAACCATATAGTAGGTATTTGGTAAATGTTTGTTGATTGAGTGAAATCTCACAGATTATCTAATCTAGTCAGAAAAGCTCTCTGGGGGCCCTTTATGAGTAGAGCTCACCAGGTAAAGAAATTATTTTTAATATTTTGTGGAAAAAAAGTTAAATATGACACCTTGGTTGAGACACTGTAAATAAATCCAAAATTGAACATTTAAGTAAAATCAATATAGAACTAAGTAGTGTTAACCTATTGCTAGTAAGATGACTGAATTTGGTATCCTGAATGAGAAGGTAAAGATGAAAAAAAGGAATCAAAAAAGAAGATTTTAGTATGTTCCTAGCAATGAAATTATATATATATATGTATGTATATATACATATATACATACATATATATATATAATATTTATCATTTAGCCAAGAAACAATTCCATCTTTATTGGAAGAAGGGACCTCTAACTCTTCCACACATGCATAAAAGCAAATATGCCTTTATGCTAGCTTGGGAAAAAAATGTTTTTTTTTTTTTTCTGAGCACAGTTCGATTGCAGGCTACTGAATAGAGCCTGCAAACGATAGAAAAACAAATCTGCTACTTATTCTTTACATATATAAGCTTTGGGGAAAGCATTCCTTGACAGTTCCTTGATTTTTTAAATATAGCAAATCTTTAATCAGGCTAGATGCGTTAAAACGTGATTTTTACCAGTGAATTGACCCGAGCTGAGTACTTGTGTTGAAATGCTTTTTTTCACCCCCTTGAAAGCTGACTTGTGGGAAAAAAAAAAATCAGATATTCTATGATATACTTTGCCTCAGTGACAAGATGTTTTGGGGGAAATCATCCAAGCTTGAAATAAAATCTTTATTGAAAGTAATTCTACATTCATGCCAGTCAGATACGTTGTAGGATTAGACCAGATATCCCAGGGGAAAACTACAGTATATGCACCAGGCAGAGTTGATTATTTGGACCTCCTGTCAGTTTTGTAACTCACTGACAATGGCTGAGGCTTTCAGGCCTGGGACAACTCTGTTTTCAACATTATTCTACAAGAAAGTTAATATACTTTATTTTAACTATGCCAAATGTACTGGAAAATAACCTGGTAATAAGATATCCTCCACCTATGATGTTATATGTTTGCAAAGAACAGTTAGTTATGCATGCGCATTTTAAGGATGCAAAAACGTACTCCAAGTGGTTCAGATGTATAGAGAATTTTTCTGGTTGAACTTTTTTTGGGGAGGAGACAAGTTTCCCTTTCACTCTCATAGAAGCAATAGATGTAAATAATCTCAGGAGCAGTAAAAATGATTTACTTTGCAAATTTACCTTAAATGGAAGAACTGCCTTTTCTTTTCTCCTGCCAAAGTAATTTAATTATCAATGTTATTTGATGTCAAAATGAAAGACAAAGGTGTCACTTAGAGCATCAACAACAGCTCAAGGTGTCACTTTGGAAAAGGTCATGGAATTGCTTTTTGGACATAATTACCAAGGCAATGAAGGTAGTAAGGATAAAGAAATCATTTCATATTCAGTATCATATTTAAATTCCTTGGAGAATGAACTATGGTCCTGTAGGAAAGAAAATAACCAGTGAGTTGCTTGCTGGGTATTCTAGGCCTGCTTCTTTTTTTCCATCTGGAATTAATGCACCTTTGGATTTAATTCATCCAAATAAATTCAAAATTGAGGGGGAAATGAAAGCCAGTAAAAGCCCTAGATTTCTCATTTAAAAATGATCAGTATCAAGAAGATAGCTCAAGTCGGTTATGCCTATTTGAAAAATGTGTATAGTTTCTGTCTACTCCTTTCCAAGCCCCTGAGTAATTACTTGTATGTCTCAATAGAGACTTCTTCCTCTTTTCTCCCCCTTTCTGGTTTTCTCCTCCTACTCATCAGTTCCTAAAGAGCTGACCTAAAACTCACAGCCTTTACGAAGACTTCTTGGAACACACTTAATGCATTCTGATCACTTCACCGACTCACCTGCTATTTCAGCATTCATTCAATTTACACTACATTATTTTACACTCATATGTTGCTTTCTGTTTTATCTTCATATCATGTCACTGCCCAGAAGCTTTATCTCCCTCAATGAGATGTTAAACTCCTTAAGATTAGGCTCCCTGTCTTCTACTTTGGCATCCGTTCATAGCACCCACTACAGTGTTCTGTTCACAGTGGTGACTCCATCCTTGTTAATGAGTTCTCTCAGGAAAGTAGATTAGAGCTTTATGGATGAGTTGTGAGAGAGGCAGGCAGGTGAGGTACATGGTTGGTCTTGTAGATAGGGCACTAGAGTGGGAATGAGGTGCATCAGGTTAATTGTCTGCAGCTGGCACAAAATGTTCCCATAGACAGCCTACTTAAATATCCTTAATGCCTCCAATTTTCTCTTTTGTCTAGAAGGGATAATAAAACCTGACCCAATCTACCTACCTACCTCATGGGGTTGTTGGGAAGAAAGTACTTTGTAAACTCGAAAGTGCTCTATTAATGTGAGTTATTAGTATTATTACAACTCTCAAAGGGACATAGAGACTAGGAGAGATTGTGGACTCTATTAGCCCACTTATTTACATCTTTAAATGCCTTTCTCTTTTCCACCTCCTCAGCAGGTTAGAGCACTCCTCTGAAGTCAGCCATAGAAGATGGGATGGGGAATGCTTGGAAAGCGTTGAGTAGAAGAATCAAAGTCTAACAATAGAATGTTAGAGTCAAAGGTAATTTAGACATCAGCCCTTAGATTCCATGTGGTACCATATCTTTCTTGATAGGTTTGAAAACTGAGGCACATAGATATCAAGTGGATCTCCCAGGGCGATGTAGCTTGTTAGTGGCAGAGTGTAAAGTAGAAGTCACATTTCCTGGCTCTTACTCCTTGTTCCTTCTACTATTCTATTACAATAAAGATCAAATGTTCAGACTTATTTTTCATCCTATCGTGTTTTGAAGTTTTGAGTTTATGCACATTTTTCTTTAGGCCAAAGGTGTACAAACAGAATGTTTAGGTTGGGTAACAGTTTGCCCTTTACAACTCTTCCTACAAAGCTCAATTTATAGATAATTTAAAAAAACACAAAAAGAAATCAGTGAGCTCATTATCTGACAAAAATACATGGAAGGTATAAGATGTCTGGGAAAGGACAGAGAGGACTGCAGAGACAAAATGCTGGACACACAGATTAGGTCAGAGGTACTTCCAGAGCCTGTACTCTACATCCAGGAATTCCTTCTTATCTGAAATTTTGTCTGGCAGCACTTCCTCCCCACCTCCCTCCCAGGTTCGAGAGACCATTTGGCTCCTCTGACTCTACTTCCAGACTGACTTATAGGCATGGACAGAAATTCTTAGATCTTGTTTCTGTTTGGCCAATGCCCTGTGATGATACCGCTTGGGTTCTGCTCATGCTAGGTGTCAGTACAGGAGGACTGATTAAATCAGGTCCCTCTTTGGACTCAAAAAATATAAAGTAATATCAAAAAGAAGCTTTGTAATCATTCAAACATACTGATTTTACTTGTTTATAATAGTTCCTTTCATGAAAAAAGGAGAATGGTGACTTTGGACTTCTATTCCATAATGAAAGATTGTTCGATAAAAGAAAAGTGATGGGAATACTGTGAGAAAATGACAGTGTCACAGGGGTTCTTAATCTGGGGTTTGGGAACTTTATTAATGTTATTTTTCTTTTGAGAAATGAATTTAATTATAATTGGATTTAAAAAAAAATAATTCCAAGTATTTTATTTAGAGGCTGCTAGGTGGTACGGTGAACACAGTGCTGAGCCTGGAGTCAGTAAGATCTGAGTTCAAATATCACCTCATATTCTAGTTGTGGGATCCTGGGCAAGTTACCTAACCTCAATTTGTCTCCGTTTTCTCAATTATAAAATCATGATAATAACAAGCACCTACCTCCCTGGGTTGTTTTGAGCATCAAAAGAGATAACATTTATAAAGCACTTAGCACAGAGCCTGGCACATAGTGGATACTTAATAAATACCAGTTTCCTTCCTTCCTTTATTTTATGCTTTAAAGAATATTATTCTGAAAGGGGATCCATAGACTTCACTAGAAAGCTCAAGCTATGACACATAAAAGGTTAAGATTCTTTGTTCTAGATTTTTGACAGTTAAGGAGAAGATGGATTCACATGGTCAGACAGGTACTCTAGATTTTAGGAAAGTAGAGTTTCATAGACTTGTAAGAGAAGTCAGATTGAATGAACTGAGGTGCCTTGTGAACAAAAAATAGCAAGGACACTAAAAATAGATATTTATGTTTTACGTTTAACAAGAAAAGGAAGAAGAAACACATAGTGGATACGTGTAATGGGCAATAGAGAAAATAAAAAAAAAACTAATTGCTATTTTGCAAGTAGAATGAACATCAGAATGGACAGAATGATGCAAACATTGGTTGGAAAGAATTCAAGTTTAAGATAGGTGGAAAGAGATAAAGAGAGCACTTAGCATCCCTAATGAATTCAAATCACTCTCTTCAGATAAATTATGTCCCAAGGACCCAAAAGGACACTAAGGTGTGAAAGATGGCCCACTACTGGTGATAAATGGGAAAGGTGCTGGAAGACTAAGGAGCCAAATAAATGTTGTAGTTTTCAAAAATAAGGGAGATTCTGCAAATTACAAACTGTTGAATTTGTTGTTAATCCCAGGCAGAATTTTAGAGCAGACTATACTTATAAATGTTTGTTGATTAAGCATTTCCTGCATGCCACGTGCTGGAGATGCAAAGGAAAAGAAAAAAGTTTGCCCTCATAGAACTCACATATTAAATGGATGGTTTGTGAACTGATAAAAAAATCTGTACTAATAAGGAGTCAGCATAATTTCAGTAAGAGCAAGTTATGTCAGACAAACTCATCTTTATTTTTTCCTTTTTGAGACAAGGTTATTAGATTAGTTGATCAAGGAATTATCTGTAGTTAAGCAAAGCATGTGACAAAATTTTTCATGATACCCTATGTGTAAAATGGAGAAATTTGGACTAGATTATAATAGGTAGATATAGTATTAAGTTTATGTACTCAGTTTATCAGGGGTATTGATTAATGTATCCACATCAAACTAGAATGAGAGCTATAGTGGTATGAAGAAGGGTTTTGCCCTCAACCCTCTTCTGTTAAACATAATTTCACAAATATTTTATTGCTATCTTTTGATTTTTCCATCACCTAAATTTTCTGGAGGTCATCTCCAGTTGTTGTGATCTTGCCACTGGATCCAGATGACTCTGGAGAAGAAAGTGAGGCTGATGACTTTGCACAGACCTCCCTCACTTAAATTCAATTCACCTTTAAGTCATGGCATCACCTCCCTGATGTCATGCTCCTCTCTAAGAACGAAGGACAAACAACAACCACCTCATTTTTCCACTGTATTCTTCTCTCTGATCCTTCCTGAAAACAATGCCTTACAACAAAGAATTTTTAAAAAGAAAAAAAAAAACAACCTAGTTCAGTAAAACTACAACATATTGAAAAAATCTGGCATTATCTACTGTACCACACCTTGAGTCCTCCATCTCTACAAAGAAACAGGGGGAGATGCTTTTACATATCTTTTCTTTGGGAACCAGCTCTGTCATTAAAATTTCATAGCATTGTTTGATAGATTGCTTTGTGTTCTTATTGACCTTTCTGTCCTCATGATTGTAGACATACGTGTTTTGTGGTTTCTGTTTAACATCATTTTGCCTCAGTTCATGTAAGTCCTCCACTGCTTTTTTCCATCTGTTATTCTTTTTTCTACTAGATATTTTTATCCAAGACTTATTTATCTAATTGTAGTGTGACTTAAAGCTAATATTGTTAACGTATTGGATGACAGAATTGGCATCCAAAAGTAGTAGGCTATATGAAAAGTGGACTAAATGAAGAAAAAAAAGGTAATAATAAATGCAATGTCCTACACATAGATTAGTACAAATTTACTGCTTAAGTACAGGTTGGAGTGAAATATGGCCAGCCTGAAGTTTTAAGTAAAGGAGGCTGGGAGGCAGCATCATGTAGAGGAGAGAGTCGGGAAGACCTCAGTTCACTCCTGCTTCAGACACTAACTTTGTCATTCTGGGCAAATTATTTCTTTTCTCTTGGTCTTAGTTCATCTGTAAAATGATGGCATTGGGCTAGATGCTTTCTGAGGTCCTGTCCTGCTCTAAGTCTATGATTCTGTGTCTTGGGAATTCACCAAATGTAAGTTCAATATGCATTGAGTGTCAACAAAGTTAATATAATCTTTAGAATGCGTTAAGAGAAGTATAGTGTCTTGAACAAGTGATGGTTAAGATCCTTATCTATTCTGCATTGCTTCCAGAATATTATGTTTAATTCTAGACACTCTATTAAGAATGTGTCTTGAGGAAGGAGATCAGGCTAGTGGAGAATTTAAAATTGTATCATCTTAGAAAACACTTAAGGATCAATGGTTATCACAGAGGTGAGAAAAGTTTAGTAGTTTCAGGATAGTTGTGTTTAAATATTTGAAGCTATATGGAAGATTCAATTTATTTAGTATCTATTGATCCATAAGGGAGAATGAGTTCTACTGGTTGTAAATAAGAGGGAGGCAAAACTTTCTAATTATTACATCAGAAATGAAACAGGCTTTTTTATGAAGCAACAAGCTTCTATTCATGAGTCACTGAAGGTGTTCAAGTGAATGACCAATTGGGGGATGTTGGAGAGAGACTTGATGCACTGGGCAACTTTTGGATTAGATAACCTCTAATGTTTTTTCTATGGGGCAGTGAGGTGGCTCACTGGATAGAGTAGTAGGCCTGAAGTCAGGAAGATCCGAGTTCAAATCCAGCCTCAGATACTTACTAGCTGTATAACCCTACATAAATCACTTACCCACTGTTTACCTTAGTCCACTGGAGAAGGAAAGGGCAAAACACACCAGTTTCTTTGCTAAGAAAACCCTAGACAGGGTCATGAAGGGTTGGACTTGACCAAATGACTGAACAACAGCAGGATGGTCCTTTCTAGAGGCATCATGGTATGGTGGATAGAAAGTTAGCTTCACATTCAAGACGAACCAGCTTCAGTTCATATACAGACTCTGACCCTGGCAAACTGGGAAGTTACTTAAACCTCTCTATGCTCCAGACTACTCTCTAAAACTAAATTGAAGAGAATAGTGGAACTGAATGAGTAAAGGAAGTTCTTCAAACATCTTTGTCACCAAGTGGGCTTACTACTCCCACCAAAAACAAGGTTACTTCTATAGCTAAGATTTTATGGGTTTGAAAAAAAACCCCAAAAAACCAAGTAAAATATTCAGTGCTGTGTTCTAAACTGGATTATACATTTTAGTGATGTAATTTTCTATTTATCTTAAAACAGACTCCAGAGGGACTTTCTAGGCAAGACATTAAATTGGGAAATTCAATATTGGTTGCAAAATAAATTAATCTTAAAATAGATTTGTACTGATGATTACATGTGGATATATGTGTGTGTTGGGGGGTGAGGTAGAGGGAAGGTTTAGGGGAAGGAGGAAAAGAAAGGCAAAAATAAAACAAGAAGCCTTAGATAATTAGTAGAAGTAGATATGGATCTTCTATGCCCACTCTGCATACACACACACATATACATATATACACACATATATAAGATACACACATATGTATGTGTGTGTGTGTATCTTATTAAGACCTAGGAAAGAAAAATGGGAGGCAGACCTAGAGGAGTCTTTCTTGGCTTTAAAGAAAACCCAGAGATGTAGATAGATGATTTTTTAATGAATCAAAGAAAGATGATTTCTAAAAGCAGGGGTTCTTAAGCTTTTGAGGGGCATGGATGCCCTCTCAAAATAATGCTTTCAGATGGATAAAATAAAATATATAAGTTTGCAAAGAAAGCCAATATCATTAAATATAGTTATCAAAATGTTAAAAAGAAATTCATGGAGTCCAAGGGACAAGATACCCTCAGTCCCTTCTTTCCTGCCTCCTTTGCATGTCATCTCCTGTTAGGGTGTTAGTTCCATGAGGACAGGGGCTCCCTTTCTTTTAATTAATTGTATTCCCAGTGCTGAACCAGTGCCTGGTTCAATAGTAGGTACTTATTGTTTATTGGATTGGATTTAAG
This sequence comes from Notamacropus eugenii, assembly GCF_028372415.1. Taxonomy (NCBI): domain Eukaryota; kingdom Metazoa; phylum Chordata; class Mammalia; order Diprotodontia; family Macropodidae; genus Notamacropus; species Notamacropus eugenii. The sequence goes on from NC_092876.1 coordinate 288,283,515, forward strand.
GTATTTTAGGAATGGGGATATCAGCTTCTGAGAGTTTTGAGACCAAAATGAAGGTGGTTTTTGTTGTCATTTGTTTTTCAATCTTGTCTGATTCTTCATGAACTCATTTGAGGTTTTCTTGGCAAAGATACTGGAGTGCTTTGACATTTCCTTCTCCAGCTCATTTTATAGGCAAACAGGATTAAGTGACTTGTTCAGGGTCATATAGCTAAGTTAGTGTCTGAGGTTGGATTTGAACTCAGGAAGGGGAGTCTTCCTGACTCCAGGTCCTTATGTTATGTTCACTGCGCCACCTAGCTGCCCAAAATAAAGTTAGGTAAGTGTAATGAAAATCTTAAGATCATATAGAGTTGGAGAGGACCCAGAGACTACCTTATTCAACACTCTCATTTTACAGATATGGAAACTGAGTGACTTGCCCAAAGTCCCACAAATAGTACACTCCAGGGGTGAACTTCGAACCCATATTCTCTGCCTCTTTAAAGAAGAAAAGGCAAGAATTAGTTTAGAAAGGTACAAGGATAGAAGCTGAACCTGTGGTTTTTTTGTATTGGAAACAACCAGATGAAGGAACTCCTACCAATGGCGGTCATCTTTGTAATTTATAGTCTCAGAAGAGTCGACTAGGGCACTGAGCATTTAAATGATTAGGTTGGAAAGATATCTATGTGGCAGAGACTTTCTAGATAGTTCTGAAGCAGAGGTTTTTAGTTTCTTCCAGTGAGCTTTCCTCCAAAGTTTCACTGTGGTTGCGTTGACACTTTTTGGGGGAGTATAGTATAGGTTGACACATATATTGTGTGTTAGAGAATGGAGAAATATTTCTTCTCCTCACCTGCCTTGTGCTAGTATTTATGTAGTTCCTAAGGTTTGCGAAATGCTTTACATAGCTTAACTCATTTTATCCTCACAAAAACCCTGGGAGGTAGGTGCTGTTATTACTACCATTTTACAGAGGAAACTGAAATAGATACAAGATAAGGGACTTGCCCAGAGTCACACAGCTACTAAATTTCGGAGGCAGGTTTGAACTCAATCTTCCTGAATCCAACTCCAGACTTTATCCATCTGCTTTATAGCTGTGAGCACTGGACTGACCCAGTCAAGCTAGGCTTTGTGTTGGGGGAATGCTGCCTTAGGACACTTTATACTTAAATGATTAGCATTTACTAATTGCCTAAGTTTTAAGTGTTTGATATTCAAAAACAACGAGGTTGGAACTCTAACTATATAATGAAAATGAGTCAAACTAAGGGTTCTGACAAATCTTTTGGAGGTTCTAGGGTAGATTTCGGAGGATCCATGGACTTGGAAAAGAAAAAAAATACATCTTTATTTTTATTAACCTCTAACTAAAATTTAGTATTTCCTTCAATTATGAGTTTTTAATAAAACATTATTCTAAGAAAGGGTCCTTAGGCTTCACCAGACTGGCAAAGGGGCCCAGGACTCAGACAAAAGGTTAAAGTACCATTGGCACCGCTTAGCGGTAGAATTTTTGTCTTCAACATATACAAACTGAACAGACAAAAAAAAGAGAACACAGAACTCCTGAAATGGCAAAACCGCAAATCATCATTGAGGTGACAGGCTTTGTTTTGGGATATATAATCAAAAGTCCATTGTCAAAAAAGTAGGATTTTTTTTTTAAACTTCATCATCTATATCTCCAGGAATGCTCTTCCAATGCACCTCTCCTCAAGGCCTCATCTAGAGGGATTACCAAGTTACTGATTATATAAACCCAATTTGTTTAAACAGTTTGGTTCATTTCAGCTGAGTATAAAATGTCATGATAAATTAGAATTCCTGCTAGTCAACATACACAAATGTGATCTCATTATTACTTATGGTACTTTTCTTTATGGATGATTGGCTTAGCTGCAAAGTAGGGGTATTCACCAGCTGATGAACGTAAGGCAAGGCAAACATTGTCAGCACAGCAACATCCTTTGCCAACTGTTTATGTTAGACTCATAAACAGTACATAACTGATGATAGAAAGCCTCCTTCTTTAACTTTCTCGTTTTTTGTATTGTGTCCTTCCCTCATTACTTTGGGCAAACATTTTAAACTTTTTTTTTCTTTTCATCTTGGTTGAGTTAGAGTTCTTCAGAGGCTGGTCTGTAGCCTGGGGAAATCATATTTCTTTATGTTATGGTTTTGTGTAACCCTTTGAGACAATTGGAAGGTAATACAGGGGGCGTTTAGGTAGCAAAGTGGATAGAGTTTTGGGCCTGGACTCAGGAAGACTTCTTTTTCTGAGTTCAAATCTGGCCTCAGACACTTACTGGCTGCGTGATCCTGGGCAAGTCACTTAACCTTGTTTGCCTCAGTTTCCTTATCTGTAAAATGAACTGGAGAAGGGCATGGCAAAACACTCCAGTATCTTTGCCATGAAAACACAAAGAAGTGGGCATGATTGAAGAACAACTGAACACAGTTAATGCTGAAGCTCTGACTGACTTTTAGTTGTCTCCAAGGGAAAGATACTGTGTGCATGAATGTGATACATAGACAGAACCCATGTCTCATTTTGGTTAAACCACCTTTAACCAGAACTGCTAATAAGTGGAGATCTTGATCTATTTAAGCATCACTTCATCATTCTTGTGACTACACTTTAGGATGCATAAGTGATGTATAACTAAAGGTGAATAGCATGCTAAAAAAAAATAGACTAGCCCATTCATAAAATGAATAATTAGCCTTTAAATCACCAACAGCCAGCTACAAATGCAGTTCTGGTGATCTGAAAGAGCTAGTGGAAGCTTCTAGAAGTGCTTAAGTTAGATAAAGGGAGACGCTAAAGCGTTGGGGGAATCTAGTTCCTTATAGACATTTTCTATATTGTTCTCTATCTGCTCTTGTGGATTATATTTCTTCCATTAATTTCTTTTAGTTCATCATATTCTTATTAGCATTTTTCTTTTTAGACAAGCGGAGTAGGGAAACAACTGCTGAGCTGCTCTATTCACTGTTTTACTTTCTTTATTTTCATTTTTCTTAATTTCTCAGTTCATTTTCCCATAGCATGATGACCGGGATGGCTAAAGAGCTGGACTCGGAGCCAGAAAAACCTGTGTTCCAATCCTGCCTGTTTCGTATGGGCTATGTGACCCTGGACCAGTCACTTTTTCTCTAATCACTGTAGGTCAGAGGTGTTGAGCATATACCAGGCCTCAGAAGGCCTATAATTCTCCTTAGTGCTCTGGAACCAGATTAAAATGTAATTGGGAAATATTTAACAAAATAAATAAAAATAAAATAGAGCACTGATAATGTTAATACATGGCTTTCCAAGTCAATATGTGGTCCCCAAGGATGCTTACTTACAATCTCTGAGCCCATATTTCTGTTGGAATTGGACACCATTGCCCTAGGCAACTAAGACTTATAAATTGAAAAGAAGGTGCTGACCTCTGTGGGTAAGAGAAGGTTTCCTTATATGTCAATAAAAAGCACTGTCTTAATTTTTTCTCTTTTCAAAATTTTGCCTACCTATAATCAGGAATCTTGCTTCTCAGTCTCCCAGGAACTAGGGCAACAGCGTAGGAGAGAAAGACTGACCAAGAGCTAGGATTAGGGGAGCAGGGCACAGACAAAGAGAGAAGGAAAGTTAGGGCTTTTGTTATGTGTTGTTCAGTCATTTCAGACTCTTCATGATCCCATTTGGTGTTTTCTTGACAGATACTGGAATAGTCTGCTGTTTCTTCAGCTCATTTAACAGGTGAGGAAACTGAGGCAAACAGGGTTAAGTGACCTGCCCAGGGTCACACAGTTACTGAGTGTCTAAGGTCAGATTTGAACTCAGGAAGATGAGTCTTCCTGACTCCAGGCCTGGTGCTCTATCCATTGTGCCACCTAGCTGCCCCCAAATTAGGGCACCAGCCTCTTGAAAAGGCCAGGCTGACAAAGATTAATGCAAGTGTTAGAGTGCAGTGCAAGGTATAGGCAGGGAATCAATAATGGGGAGATCTGTTGGAAATGAAGGGACGCAAAGCAAGGTAGGGGAGTATAATCAAAGCAATAAACGAGTGAGCCTCGGAAGAGTTGAAAGGAAAAAAAGGGCTGGAGCGAATCAGGGCATGGTGACAGCCACATAGTATCATGAACAACTCGATTACTTTTAAGCTCCTGAAAAAGCAGTTTTTAAATAATTAACTCATGAATTTTACCTGTCCCCTATTGAACAAACTACAGCAAATAAAACCTTCAGAAAAGTATTCATAGTTCAGCAAAATAAATCCCCACTTTGGCCATACCCCAAAACAGGTCTCATTATGTATTTTAAGTCTGTCATCATTCTGGCAGGAGATGGTTGGCACTTATACAAGTGACCTGTACTTATAGTTTATTGGTGCTTTGATCCAAGTTCTAAGTCTTAAACTTTTTTTCTAAAAATTTATTTTATTTTTAATTTCTGGAAATAAAAAAATAAACATTTCTATAACATAGTATAATGAAAAAGATGATTACACACGAACCTGCAAATCTCTTATGCACAACTTACTATTCCTTTTAAATACATAATAGTTATCATGCAAATTTCTTTTTTTCCTTCCCTTTCCCCCACCCTACTTTAGAGATGGTTACCATTAACAAACATAATTATATATGTATATATACACATATATGTAAATTATTCTATATATACTTCTATTTATCAGTTTTTTCTCTGGACACAGATTGCATCTTTCTTCATGTGTCCTTTATTTTTAATCTGTGTTTTTATCACAGTCAAGAACTGAGAATGGCTGAATAAGTTGTCCTACTGTACTATAAGAAATGATGATCTCAATGATCTTAGAAAGGCATGGAAAAACTTGCACAAAATGGTGATGAGTGAAATGAGCAGAACCATGAGAACATTGTACATAGTAACAGCAATATTATTCTAGTCTTTCAAAGTTGTTTTTCCCTATAATTCTGTATTGTACAAATGTCTTAGTTCTCACCTCACCTTGCATTTGTTCATAGAGATCTTCCCAGTTTTCTCCACCACTATTAATTTTGTTTTCTTATACATTGACATTCTATTGCATTCTAAAAGTCAGTTTGTTTGGAACCTAGAGGTTTGTAAGTGATGATCATTAAAAATACCTAGCCAGGTAAAGAGTGTGGAGGTGAAGCAGAAACAACTGCCTTTGAGAAGCTGATAAATAGCCTGGTACCAGAGCTGTAATCACCACTCTGTTCGTGTTCTCTGGAAATGACTTTGACTCTGTCTTTTCATAGTTCCAAAGTAACCAGTTGATTTGATCAATTCAGTTAGAATAATTGATTTGGAACCTCCATGTAGAGTCTCTGCCATGTCTAAAAATCTTATCTTCCCTCTCCATGGTTCCTCTGACTTGACTAGATAACAGGGCTTTTTCATCTCAGTAATTCCTACTTTCTCTCGATTTTCCAAACCAAGTTGGTATGAACCCTAGAAGCCTGGACTCAGCTGTCTAGTAAGACTCTGTGCATTCATTTTCAGTGGTGACCTTGACATAGCACAGAGTCACCAACATGATCCAATGTCACCATGTACTTCAAAAGAGGGACTGTGTAATTCTCCTGTATTTATATGAACATGTTAACAAACTTTTCTATCCAGGCTTCCAGTGTGTTGGGGGCCACTGGCATAGCTACCTTATATTAAGCAGGACTGTAGCTTATCTTCAAAGCTACTAATTGTAGCTACTGAAATTGTACCCTCTGCACTCTTCAGGGGATGTTTTAGGGGCATTAGATAGCTATGAGATGTGCAAGTAAATCTGTAGAGATGTTTTAGGATGATTTTCCAACAAACAATGATGAAGACATAGCTTTCATTGACTATCTGGATAACTCAGTCAATCTTTTATTACACTCCACTTTGAGGAAATCAATTATATTTTTTGATCTCTCCACCTCTCACATCACATCATTTACTCTCTTTTCTTGTTTGTCTAATTTCAAAGAAAAAGTCAACCCATCGGGTAGACTAAATCTCTTCAGGGTCATCTTTGTTTCTAATTCTCTACATCATTTATTGTTAGAAAAAAATGTGTTCAAGATGCTCCAACATTTTTAAGTATGAGTTTTATCTTCTTTTGATGTCTTGGAATTACATTTGTGTGTGGTCCATCTTGCTCTACACTCCAAACTCCCTGTGTCTCTCCTGCCATGTTGAAAACAATAGCTGCAGACTTAATTTGCTAATAGCATTTCACACAATGGACAAAGTCTGTGCACTTCATTTCTGGAGGCTTGAGTACCCACATTAGTTTCTTTGATATGCATCCCCAAGTTTTCAGACTTAAATTCCCCACCCTGAGACTAGAATGAGTCCAAAGGTGGGATATTATAGAATGTTAGTTTCAATCCTTTTTTTTTTTTTTTAAAGTTATGTGAGTGTTAAAAACATATGCTTGCTTTTTCACTCTGGGGAAAAAAAAGCATTCCAACCTTTTGGGGTGGGGGGATCACATATAGCTCTAAAATAGCTGAAGCTAAAAACATCCAACTTGGCATGACTTTAGTTACCACTGAGGAAAGGAAAGGAAGCCAAGTTTTTGAAGAAAATGGTGATGTATTTTTAAAGTTAGAAAAGGTTAAAATAATCAGTGTGAGCATGCTCAGTAGGGGATTTTTGACATTTCTTTTAGGTCAACTTTCTTAAAGGGGCTACATTTAAAATGTTCTGTAAAAAGAACACCAGTGTGAGTGCTTTCTAGATCCCTAGGTTAGGACAGAGACAGATTACTTGTATTAAGGTCATTGTTGTCCCTCCTAAAACATATACACACACAGAAACAAAACCTAATAATATCAAATTTAATTCTCTATAGTACTTTTAATTCACTGACAATTACCAACTTTTCTAACTGTATAGAACGGAATCCCCATTGAGGGCAGTGATTACTTCATTTTTATCTTTGTATGTCCAGCACCTCGTCTTGTCTGATACATAATAGGTGTTTAGGAAGTGGTTGTTGATCGAATGAATTAGAAAATATTGTATAAGCAGAAGACCGGAGAAATACATATATTCATCGATTTGCTTGCGGTGAATGGCAATCAGTGAGTTTTGAGTTTGCAATCCAGATTACTGTCCTGAAGCAGACCAGCAAAATTGAGGAAGTGTATAGTCAACAGTTGCTCCTACTATAAAATATGCTTATATTGGATGTGCTTCTGAGTCTAGCTTACTGCCATATAGGTACCATTAATAACACATTAAAACAAGTTGATGGTATGGTGGTGTTCATAACTTTTTTTTAAACTTTTTGATGCTTACATTTATAATCATACCGCTGTTTGGATGCAGGTTTGGCATTTAATATTCTGTATTTCCCATATATATAACTATACTTAAAATCAATGTTCTTTGTAAGCTCTTGTGTCTAATGAATTCTAATTGCAAACTGTGGATATAAACTACATATGCTTTGGTAGCGATTGTCATTTATCACACTTTTGTCACTAAAGAAAATCTCATAAAATATTTCTAAATTATCTTTTTTTAAAATTAGATATTCTTTATTGAGGGTGTTCAGGGAAAGAATGCAATAATAAGCTTCTGCTCCACCAAGGAGCTGTTAGGGCATGATTTACATACTTTGCCACAACTTGTGTTCTTTTCAAAATGGAGCAGGCTCTGTAACTAATTCAATTCAGAATTTAGTGGGGGAAGAAATCTAAAGAATAATGTCCATGTCTATGGACTTTGTTGTCTCTAATCAAGGCATAATTCTTAAACTTGAAATTCTCATTTAACAACAAAGAAATCTAAGTCTTAATAATAAAAAGAATAATACCAGATTCTGACCTGTTATGAAGAAATAAGGTCAGCTTCTATAATGATTATTCTCATTTAATTCTTGGAAGAGTCCTCGGACACCGCTAATCCAACTCCTTCCTTTTATATGTGAGGTAAATTAGGATTGAGGAAGTTAAATGACCTACCCTAAATCACACAGGTACTGTCAGAGGTGGGGTTTGACTTCAAGTTTTCTTCCTATTGAACTCTAATGCCTTCATCAAACAGATTAGACTGCCAAGATAGAAAAGGCTCACGCAAATAGAAAGACTGGATTTTTTAATGATACAGACCAGGGATGGGGAACCTGGGACCTTAAGGCCACTTGTGGCCCTCTAGGTTCTCAAGTGTGGCCCTTTGACTGAATCCAAACTTCACAGAACAAATCCCCTTAATAAAAGAATTTGTTGTGTAAAACTTGGACTCGGTCAAAAGGCTGCACCCAAGGATCTGGAAGGCCAGATGAAAACTCAAGACCACAGATTCCCCAACCCTGATTCTAGACTTCACCTGTAACTATCCAAAATCTCCTTGTTGTCTCTCCTCCACAGCTGCCAGTGTTCAGTCAGTAGAAAATATCCCTCTCAATAGGTGGTAGAGGCCAAGGGTCAGTGTTTTAACCTTATTCCTTTTGTTTTCTCACAGTCCCCAAGGGAACTGCTCAATTCCTTCTTGAGAAAGGGAACTTATATCTAATCTAGAGTAAAAAATAATTTTTGTTCTTCACATTGCCAACCTCTGCAGAAAAATGATTCATTTCTTATTAGGAAATGATGATAGATTGCGTATCTATTGACAGAGGACCAGTCTAGCTGTGTCTGGAGAAGCTTGTCTCTAGGTTGTGTAGAATTTTTCAACTACTATCTAGTGATTCTAGAAAACCAACGAGTAAATGATGGAAGGGTTGGCATTTTTATCAGTAGAAGGAGTACCTACATAGGTAAGGATACTTAAAAACATTAATAATCAGACAAATGCTATCCAGAATCTCTTGAGTTTTCATTTACACATGTAGCAATTTGACAGAAATGATGAAAAATGGGAATAAGCAATGTTGGAAGGGTGACAGAATGCCAGGTTGGTGGAACTGGGAATTGGGGCAACCATTCTTGAAAATGATACTAGCTCATGTGTTTTGACCTAGAGGTCCCACTGATAACCAGAATTATAAAGGACTGAGGGTCTTACTTCTATCAAGTATGGGCAACAGGAAGAATTTTTAGGGGCCTCTTTAGATTACATGAATTTTGTATTTCTACTCTAGTCATGCTGCTAATCAGGATAGATTAGGTAGATGTTATGGTAGCACAGATGGCACAGTGGATAGTGTGCCCAGCCTATAGTCAGGAAGACTTATTTTCCTGAGTTCAAATCTGGCCTCAGATACTTGCTAGCTGTGTGATCCTGGGCAAGTCACTTAACCCTTTTTGTCTCATCTTTCTCATTTATAAAAATGAGCTAGAGAAAGACATGGCAAACCACTCCAGTATCTTTGCCAAGAAAACTTCAAATGGGGTCATGAAGAGACAGATGTGAATGAACAATGGTAACAATTGTGACTAATAAATCACAAATTTTTACTTGAGAAGCAGTGTGGTGTAATGGATACAGTATTAGCCTCAGAGTCAGATCGAACCAGGGTTCAAATTTTGCCAATGAGACATATTGACTATGGCCCTGGGAAAATCATTTAATCTGTCAATACCCCAGCTAGTTTCTAAGACTATCAAGTGTACCATAGCTGCCAATCTGTGTTGATGAAGATGAGGTAGCTCCCAAAAGCAATGAAGTCACATTGATCTCTACCAAAGAGAAGATAGTCTCATCTCAACAGGCTTTGCGATGTAGATATTACTGAACCAGACCTAACTTTTCCCTCTCAATGAGTATCTGTTGAGTATAACTACTTTCATGTTGTGATTCTTAGCCTTTTTTGCATTAAATAGGGATCTTTATACTCAAACAGGTCAGGTCACTGTTTTAGATTATGCTGCAGGATTGTACCGATAAATGTTTATTAACCTGCTTTGAAAAAAATAAATGTACACATGACACTTTTAAGTTGAATCTGCATTATTTACATTTTTCTATCACTTTCTTAATTTTAAGTAATTTTTAAAATCCCAATAAACCAATCCATGTTTTTTAGCATTGGTTCATTTCCAAAGTGTAATGCTTAGACTGAAAATTTAGCAATTGGCTCTTTGGAATAAGCCCATAAGATCTGGCTCCGTTAACATTACCACTATGCTGTCTGTGAGAACCTAGGACTGGGGGGCAGGAGAAGATTTGATCTTTAGAAAGAGCTTCTTCTGTTGTCATTTGTTATGATTTAGTTTCCATTTCCCTGGAGTACTTACAGGAATACTATGAAGATCAGAATACTATGTTTACGAAGTTCAGTGATTTCCTTAGAAATAGGATATTGTCATTATATCTTACCATTTCTAAAAACCTATAAAACAGAGGTTTCTGAAGTGTTATTTAATTCGTGTTGGAATCCAGTGGAATGGCTTAGCTATTATGGCTTGTGAGAGAGGCAGTTTGATCTGGTGGATTAAGTGTTGGACTTGGGACCACAAAGCCCTGGGTTCAGATGTCATTTCTGACGCTTATTGGATTGGTGAGCATGGCAGTCGCTCAGCCTCTCTGAGACTCAGTTTCTCCATCAAATAGGTAATACTTAGTATCTATCTTATCATGGAGTTGTGATACTCAAGTGAGACATGTCTCTGAAAGTGCTTTACAGACTTTAAAACTATATCTAAATACCATAATGATGATGGGTATTTAAGTGAAAAGAAAAAAATATATAGCTGCATAATTATATTTGCACCTGAATAATATCCAGTGCTGCTGTCCTCCTGGTTGGCTTTGTAACTTTAGCCCAGGGTGTTGTTTTATTCCTTGATGTTGTCTCAGGCTAGCTAATCTGATTAATAAATTTTAGTTTGTTTTAGAGTCAGGCTCCACAACTTTCAGGGTTTGTGTCTCAGAAGTCTTTAGACTAAGTCTGAAAATTCAGGAGGAAAACCCCCCACTAAGTTTTAAAATTAATTCTTTAATTCAAGAATTCCTCAAACAACATTTCCTTACCACCCACTTGCACAACATACACACGCACACACATGCACACACAAAGAAATCCATTCAGGTACAATCTAACTTGCAATCAAGAACTGCTAATATAGAACCTTTATCATCAGCACTGCACATCCAAAAATGTCTTTGTAAAATAAATCAAATTATATGAGTTAATTGATTCCAGGCAACATCAGCAACTGCAGGTGGAGGCTGAATAACAGGATGTTTATTAATGAAGGACTATTAATCAAAATTGACAATACCAATTCCTGTCCGTTGTATTTGAAAGCTACCTGCAGTGGTCATAGATACATTTGCTGAATTTTAAAATACAGTTGTATAAGAAAAGGAAATGGAGACACGTGATTCTTGTTGTGTCTAAATAACGAAAAGATATCCCTAAATCCAATTTGACAGGCAATGCCAAAAATGCCAGTGGTAATTAATTAGCACTTAATTTAGACCCCAGAACAACAGGATATCTGAATTGGTACTCAGGGCCATTTCCCCCTTAGGCTTCATCTCATGAGGGTCAGGAGTATGGCTGGGCATTGAAGGTCAATAAATAAATTGGGAGAGCACATTGACACTGGACTTTTCATGATGGATCTCCTTCACCCTTTGTTGCGCCCTCCGGCAACTGCTGACAGGAAAAGGGCTGGGATTGTTTCAGGGGGCCTTCATTGTGCCTGTGTGATTAAACCAAGATATATTCTACATTCCCAGGCTAGAGACTCGTCAGCCTGGAAACTTCAGAAATGCATGAGGGTAATAAAACAAATTTTCACACTCAGGAAGAAATCCTAGCATAGAAGCAAATTTTATTTTAAAAGGATTCTTTTAAATTTTTTTGGTTTTGTGAACTTGGGTTTTAGTTTATGAAAACTGGTAAGAGAAACAGATTAGGCAAGAATGTTTTTGATGAATATTTTAAAAAAAGAAATGATGGATGTTGTTTATAATTACCAAAAAAGCTTCATATTTCCATGATACATCACTTCTAAGGGTATCAAAGTACTCTGGAAAAATATTCTCATGAAATCTGCCCTTTTTCCCTCTTTCAGGCTTTGTGGGATGCAACACTCTCTCAGGAGCCTCAGAGAATTTTCCCTTGGAAATTTCCAATCAATTAATGAACAAGCATCTATTAAGTACCTCTGAGCAGTGTCCTAAACCCAGGAGGAGCAAATGAAAAAATGAAAAACTTCCTGCTATCGAGGAGCTCATAAGCCGAAAAGAAAATGAATTCTTCGAAGTCTGTTTAAAACTTCTGAAATTTGTCCACTGAAAGGGTCTTAGTTCCTTCATCTATAAATAAGGGGGGGGGGGGGGAGGGTTGGACTTAATGACCTTTAAGATACCTTCAGCTCTTTAATCTATGATTCCTTGAGGCTATGACAGTTTAAACAGTCCAACCTAAGAGAGTCTTTAGAGAGTAAATGTCTTTGGCATCTCTTTGAGGCATGGGATGGGAAGGGCTTTGTTTTCCTCCCTTTCTTCCCTTTTTTCTTTTCCTCCCTTCCTTTCACCCCTCCTGGAAAAAATCATTTAGCCCCAGGTCAGCCAGAAAGCTGGTTAGAACCTAGAGGTATAGATCTGAATACTCTTCATGTGAATATGAAATACAAATTGCTTAATTTCTCCAGAGACCATAACAAAGTGTGTGAAAACTTAATGCATGAATTAGTAACCACTGATAACATATATATCCCTGTTCGATTTGATTGCTTTCAAACTCCTGTTGAAGTTCTACCATATCATCCTTCAAAGCCCATCTATCTCCTGTGTATGTCTCTAGAAGTCCCTGAGACCTCCTTATAGAGAAAAGACCCTAGTGCAAATATGGGCCAGGATGAATTGGGTTATTTCCTATTGCCTCTCTTCACCAAATGAGGTGTAGAAGGGTGGGGAATGCTGGCATTTTGACAAGGGGTTTGGTTGGCTAATATGTAGTGGTACATGTGATAACACTCGCTGCCAGAGAAGTAGTTTTTGAGTCCCTATTTCCATTGGAAACAAAACTGAGTATTTATATTGGCAAAATGGACAAGTCCTGCCTTGTGTTTTGAGGATTGGCAGAAATGGATCATGTTTTTTTAATTGTCTTGTTACTAATTGAGTAGACAACTTCAGGAAAATTGTATTTCTAGCTTTAGTCCTGTTTTTCAAATAATTTCCTTTGGAACTAGGGCTGGGAGGAATGTTAAAAAAAAAAAAAAAGATCAGTAATTTGCATGGTCAAATAGGTCCCTTTTCACTCTAAGAGCCCTCTGCATTTTCCCATCCCACCCCTCCAAACCTATCCTGATTTTGATTTTGCAGACTTGTGGGATCAAAATGACTTGTACCTCAATAACTACAGGCACCTAAGACTTCCTTAGCTTTAATCTGATTCAATTCAACCATATCAATCTATTTTGTGTTTATCATGTGCAAGACAGAGGCTATAAAACACAAAAGTGAAAAATAATCTTTGACTTTAAGAAGCACACATTCTGTTGGAGGTTACATTATGTAAATAGATAAGCACATCCATGCTAATTTGAGGGCTAATAGAGCACTAACAACTGGAGGAGTTGGGGGTGGGATGGCATGAGGAGAGGAAAAGCTTTTGGTTTCATGTGGTATATCTGCTAGCTTTGAAGGGAGCTAGGGCTTCTAAAAGGTGATAGTGAGGAGATTGTTCAGTCATTCAGCTGTGTCTGACTATTCCTGACCCCATGGACCATCGCATGACAGCCCCTTTTGTCGTTCACTGTTTCTCAAAGTCTGTCCAAGCTCATGTTCATTGTTTCATGACACTATGTATCCATCTCTTCCTCTGCTGCTGCCTTTTCCTTTTACCTTCAATCCTTCCCAACATCAGGGACTTTTCCAATGAGTCCAGTCTTCTCATTTATGTGGCCAGAGTGTTTAAGCTTCAGCTTCAGTGTTTGACCTTCCAGTGAATAGCTTGAATTAATTTAAGTATCGACTGATTTGACCTCCTTGCTGTCCAAGGGTCTCGCAAAAGTCTTCTCCAGTACCAAAATTCCAAAGTATTGATTCTGTAGCACTCAGCCTTCCTTATAGTGCAACTCTCACAGTCATACAATCCTATTGAAAAAAACATAGCTTTGACTATACGAACCTTTACTGGCATGGTGATGTCTCTGCTGTACAGTCTTGCCATAGCTTTCCTTCCAAGAAGAAAGCATCTTTTAATTTCATAGTTGCAGTCACTGCGGTGATTTTTGAGGCTAGGAATATAAAATCTGACACTGCCTCCATTTCTCCTTCCTCTATTTGCTAGGAAGTGATGGGACCAGTTGCTAAGATCTTAGGGTCTTTTTTTTTTGATGTTAAGCTTCAAGTCAGTTTTTACACTCTCCTCTTTCACCTTCATCAAGAGGCTTCTTAATTCTTCTTCCCTTTCCTCTATCAGAGTAGTATTGTCTGCATGTCCTAGATTGTTGATATTTCTTCCAGGGACCTTAATTTCAGGTTTTGATTCATCCAGCCTGGCATTTCACATGATGTTGTCTGCATATAAGTTAAATGTGGTGACAACATACAGCCTTGATGCACTCCTTTTTCAATACTAATCAGTTTCATATTTGGTTCTAACTGTTTCCCACACACAGGTTCCTCAGGAGGCAAGTAAGTTGATCTGGTACTCTCATCTATTTTCAGGATTTGCCACATTTTGTCATGATCCATACAGTTAAAGGTTTTATTGTAGTCAATGAAGCAGAAGTTGATGTTTTTCTGGAACTCCATTGCTTTCTCCACAATCCAGCAAACGTTGGCAATTTGGTCTCTAGTTCCTCTGCCTCTTCAAAAAGCAGCCTGGCCTTCTGGTAATTCTTAATTCACATATTATTGAAGCCTAGCTTGCAGAATCATAAACATAACCTTGCTGGCATGTAAAATGAATGCAATTGTTCGATAATTAGAACATTCTTTGACATTATCCTTCTTTAGGACTGGGAGGTAAAACCGATCTTTCCAATCCAGTGGCCGCTGTTGTGATGTCCGATTTTACTGGAATATTGAATGTAGCACTTTAACAATATTTGAGGGCTTTAAATAGCTTAGCTGGAATTCTATCACTTCCACTAGCCTTATTGTTAGCCATGTTTCTTAAGGTCCTTTTGACTTCATTCTCCGGGATGTCTGGGTCTAGATCAGTAACCCCATCTTTGTGGTTATTGGTGATGTTAAGATCTTTCTTGTATAGATCTTTTAGGCATTCTTGCCATCTCTCCCTAATCTCTTCTACTTCTGTTAAATCCCTATCATTTTTTTTGTCTTTTATTGTGTTAATTTGATGTCTTGATAGTACATTCCAGGACTTAGAGGGAGGGACAACCTGTACAAAGGTAAAGAAGTCAAAGGTGGAGTGCTCCAAAGTGCCCATTTGGCTAGAATGTATTGTGAATGGGACCATAATGTGTAATAATTCTGGAAAGGTAGGCTAGAGCCCTAGTGTGTGCCTTTGATTCTCTTCTAGTTCCGGCATATTTCACCTCTACTGCACCCCATTTTGTCTAATCTTTAATTTCTTCCTATCCAATGGCTCCTCTCCCACAAGAAACATGCCTAGACCCCATAACTTTGTGTGTACATCAAGGCATTATATTGGGTTATCTTCACTTCTTACTCTCTTTCTCTTTGATATCAGCTTCCATGGGTTCAAATATCATCAATTTGCATGACTGCTTTCTTTATGATTCCTGCATCACCAAGTGCCTATTGGACATTTCAAAAAAGAAAACATTGTCTTTCTCTCTAAGCACATCCCTCTTCTGAACCTCCCTATTTTTGTTCTACCATTCTCCTAGGCACTAGGGTTTGAAACCTGAGTCATCCCTGACTCCTCACTTTCCTTCATTAAATCCTGATGATTCCACTTCTACCAGATCTTTCACCTCTGTACCCATCTCTTCTCATCTGGACTACTTTAATAATCTCCTAATGGGTCTCCCTGCTTTGAGCCTCTTCCTTCTCTGCCCCCTACATGACTCTTTCTTACCTTCCTTCTCTGCCCCCTACATGACTCTTTCTTACCTTTGTTTCCCTGCTCAGAAAGCTCTCTCCTACTTTGAAGATAAAATATGAGCTCCTCTTGGTAAGCCTTTAAAGATCTTCACAATCACTGTGCATCCTACCTCCCCATATTTATTCGAGTCCCTCTGTGATCTATTGGATTGTGATCTAATAGACTAGTCACTATTCCTCACATGGCATTCTCATCTCCCATTTCTGTGCCTTTGCAAAGGCTACCTCTTAGTCCTGGTATGCCCTGACTTTCTACTTCTACCTCTTGGAATTCTCTGCTTTCTTTAAAGCTAAGCTCAGGCACCACCTTGTACATGAATTTTTTTTTTTTTATTCTCCAACAGATAGTTTCCCATCCTCCTCTTCCCTATAACTTTGCATTTACTTATGAGTTCCCCTTGATGGAATTTAAGCTCCCTGAGTGTAGGTATTCTTTTTCTTTCTCTTCCTTCCCCACCCCCCATCCCACATACCATATACTTGGCATATAGTAAGTGTTTAATAAATGCTCATTGATTAATTGTGAAAGTCTTTAAATACTAAGCTGAGAAGTTTGAATTTTAATGAAAAAGTAATGGATGGTGACTGGAGTTCTCTGCACAGGACAGTGTAATGGTCAGTGCTACAAGTCTTCTCTGAAACATATCTGTACCATTCTCACAGGCATGCCTTCTTAATGCTAAGCCTTTGTTTAATGGGAAATTCTAGGCACTTCATTGTACCCCACCCAGAAGACACTCAGCAGGAGGGGAAAGGGAAGGGAATAAGCATTGATATAAAGTCTACTATGTGCCAAGCACTGTGCTAACTACTTTTTACAAATATTAATTCACTTCATTCTCACAACCCGCAAGGTCGATACTGTTATTATCGTTGCTTTATTGTTGAAGAAACCAGGCAAAAAGAGTTTAAGTGACTTGTTCTGGGTCACACAGTTAGCGAGAACCTGGGGTCAGCTTTGACTGGTGGTCTTTCCGATTTTAGGCCCAGAGCTGGTACTACATAGCTACGTCATTATTTAGATTGTGGCTCATGTCTAGCATATAACTCTTAGTTATGCCGAAGGACTAATGTCTGACTTAAAATATGAGCTTCATAGAGCTTTGGGCCTTTTTCCTACACATTTCCTTACCACGAAAGGCCACAGTCAATAACATTCAGAAATACTAAGTATTTTCTTTTCTTCTTTCTCTTTAAAATGACATTGTGGTTGTCTAACTTTTGTCAGTATAAAAAGAAAGTTGCTGGATATATTTCCATGGAATCTGGAAGATCTCGGGGGTTTGTTCCTGCCTGCTCTGCAGTGTGTTTGACCAGGCAGTCTCCCAGTTTCTGGATAACCTGAAAAATTGCACAAATTGCTCCCATCTCAGAAGCAACTTTGATTAGTATTTACCAAAAGAATAACTGCATTAACCTGTTCACTGTCTCACTCTTGGTATCCCTGATTACTTGTCTACACTCCAGTGTACACAAACACACTCTACTACTTGGCTATAGTATCTTTCCACATGGTTTATTCATTAATTCAAGATAAATTTATTGTACACCTACTGTATGTGCTGTATTATTTCTGTGCACTGTGAGGGACGCAAAGAAGCATGGCACATAGTCCTTGCCCTAAGAAACTTAAAACCTAGCTAGGGGTATCACATAAATAAATATAAGCCATATAACAACATGAATTAAATGACTAACAAGATGAGTTACTGGAAGACAGTGTGTTCTGTAGTGTAGTGCCAAATAAATGGTAGGAGTAATTGCCATGGGTTAGTTGTTGTTCATCTTTTGTTTTCAAAGAGGACCAATGACTTTACTGGGTAATGTATTGACTTGTGCATGAATTAAATTTAAGTGAGGCAGAGTTACATAAAATTGTTAGCCTTGCTCTCTTCCTGAGTCACCAAAGTCCAGTGTCAGGATAAAACTGAAGATGAGTGGTAATAGCCTGACCAGGGATGCAGTGGATGAGCTTGGCAACTTCAATGTCTGCCCCAGTTCTAAGCACTCCCACACCTGCTTCAGATGACTTTCTGGTTATTGGTACAAACTGTTTTCATCCACCCATTTAGACACCCCCCTAACTCACCCATGGTTTTGAGGTCTGTTGCTTACCCTCAACCTGGTTTAACCCATCTGCCAAGATGGTTTTACCTGAGTGTGGCCACCGTGCATGTTACAGCTTCTTGGAACCACATGTAAGAGTTGAGTGAATCAGGTAGATACCAAATGTGGTTGATTAGCTCTGAAAAGGGCTTGACAAACCCTCACATCAGAGATACTAGTTTTCCTGAATACCTCATACAATCCCATAGGTTAGGTAATGTGATCCTGGAAAACTTCAAGAGCTATATAGGATATAAAGTTGCTTTAAAAGATGGAGAAATGTAGAGATGAGAGGGGTAGGCAGTCTAAGCAAGAACATGATATCTTAGGGAGATAGTAATAAGCCAGTGTGTCTGGAATGGCAGATTCTCTATGGGGATGTAGTGGGAGATATGTTTAGAAAGTAGATATGGGGAAGACTATAGACGTTCTTGACTGCCAAACTGGAAATGAAGGAGTTGAGTCTTTTTCTTATAGACATTTAACACTTTTTGAATGGGAAAATGACCTTAGGAAAGGTTCTATCCAATTGAAAACATAAAATAATTCATTCAAGATTTGGAATGTTTTTGTTTTTTAAAAAAAAAACAAAACAACCTAACCTCAGGTTCATTAACAACTGAAATATTTTACTTTCCTATCTAATGCTAAAACTCTTCCATTTTTTTCTTGGATAGAATGGAAGTTCTCTTTCTACTAGTCCTTCAGGTTTTCTGGCTGGATTTACAGATGTCTGTAACAAAATTTCTGTATGTTGGAATAGTAATAATATGAATAGTTTTTTTTTTTTAAAAGCCTGACTCAGGTGTTGGTTGGACCAAACTTCCATAGAATTAAAACAAATAACCCTGTATTCATGTCTGTGGGGCCTTACTACTGCTGGTACAAGACTCAAAGCAAACATTCTTAAAGAGACATCACAGTCAGCTGGATATAACAATAAGATCTCAATACAAAATAGGAATGAAGTCGTTTGATCCAAGTGGAATTGAGTGTAAGCCTAGCAGAGCTCTTGTTAAAATGGAAAAGTTTTTGGGTGATTGGATTGAAAGCCATATATTCTGGGCTCTGTTTCTATCAGTCAAGTCAACAGGCATTTATTACACCCTTACTATGTGCCAGGCCCTGTGTGCTGCTCATATGTGTGGTACCATCTCAAGTGATTTTTTCAGTGCCTCAGTTTACTCGTTGTAAAAAATTAAAAATATCCTCTGTGTTTTCATAACCTTTTCCTTTGAGTGGCTTAAAGTGCTTTAGAACCGTTATACAATCAAATCTTCAAAGATTCTTATAGAGTACGTCTTCTCCTTTATAGGGAGTCTGTCTGTCTGTCTGTCTATCTATCTATCTATTTATCTATCTATCTATCTGTCTGTCTGTCTGTCTGTCTGTCTGTCTATCCTATGTCTATGTAGAATCACTCAGTCAGAAAGTACCCAAGAGGAGGCTAGACAGTCCAACCTCTTTATTTTATAGAAGAGGAAACTGAAATATTATGTGGCATGCATAAGGTCACACAGATAGTAAATGGTAGAGCTAGAATTTGAAATCATATGGAATGACTCCAAATCCAACATGCGGATACCCATTTTAATGATGAATGTGAGCAAAAAAAGAAAAGAAATGATATACTTTTCTTAAGTTGAATAATAATTCACATTTCTCTAGTGCTAAATGCTTTTACTGCATGCTGTCGCAACAACCCTCTGAGTTAGTGCAAATATCATTATTGCAATTTCACAGATATAGTGAAGCAATTTGTGCAGGGTCACATGGCTAAGAAGTACTAGAGGTCTGACCTAGTCTTCCTTCTCCAAGATTGGCATTCTTTCCCCCACATTATTGCTTCTTGCAATATGCCTAAATATACTTACAAAATACCCTTATGGATAGAGAATTGGATAGTCAAGAAGACTAGGGTTCCAAATCTGTTTTAGACTCTTATTCTTGCTTTGAGTTGACTTATTAGTTGCATGACCCTAGATAAGTCACTTAACCTCCCTATGTTTCAGTTTCCTCCTCTGTAATATGAAAGTCCTTCCCAGGTCTAAATCTATGACACTCTAATATCTGTTCTGATTTGCCATATCTCCAAACTAAGACAAGTGGCATGTAATTACAGTGGGTGACCATGGTCACTTAGCATTTAGTCTGGAGATATGAGGAATAAAAAAAATATATAAATCAAAGTGATGGCTGCTCGCCTGAACTATTACAGTCACAATATTTTCTGAATCCTTACTCCTATAGTGCCTTATTCCATCGAATCCTCAAAACTGCTGCCAAGTGGTTGTTTTTTTAAAAGACAAATAAACAAAAGTCTTAACTCTAAAGAGCCCTTATTTATAGTGGCTTTATGTCCCTTTATGCATTGAAGCAAGATATTCAGCTTCTGCTATTCTCTTTACTTGTGTCTATCAGACCCCTTTGGTTCCACTATTTCCCATTTTTCTTTTACATATCTCCTTTGTTCTTCCCAGAAAAGGTCTTATGTGGGAATTTTGAACCAGAAATAGTTAAGGGGTAAATAAAAACAGAGTGGAATGGAGGTTTCAACTAGGGCCCTAGAATTCCTGAATGGGCCACTGGTCCCAAATACTCAAGAGTGATTTTGGACCTGCTTTTTAAGGCAAATTTACTGAATTTTGGCATGGTAGAGAGAGAGCTGGACTCAAAGCTGGGAACACATGAGTCAGTTCCCTCCTTTGACATAGACTGTCTGTGTGACCCTTGGCAAATCACTTAAAACCTCAATGTTGTAACACTCCAAGTTGCTGAGAAGGTGCCAACCTGTAATGGTAGAGGGAGTTTCCAAATCTGGGAGTTCCTATACCAATGACATCACAAGCTAGTTCTGATCCCTATCTCCCTTTAATCCTTCTCTGAAGTCAGCCTTCTCCCTCCCACACCTGAAAGAGTATTATTCAAATAGTAACTCTTAGAATTCAGATGTTCCCCCCACTTCCCTACATGTGAGACTTCTAAGAGCACTTAACCATTTGCTTATAAATAATTATTTCATTTTCAAATTTAATGCATACCTTGAATATCTCTGCATCATTGATATGTGTTCTAGATGAAAATTTCTTTTTTAAAATATTATTTTAGTTTCCCCAAATTGCATGTTAAAAAAATTTTTAAACTTTTTTTCTAAAGTTTTGAGTTCCAAATTCTATCCCTCTTTTCTCTCTCCTCTCCCTGAGATGGTAAGCAATCTGATATAGGTTATACGTGTGCAATCATTTAAACATTTCCATATTAGACATTTTGTATAAGAAGACTCAAAAAAAAGAAGGAAAGAAAAAAAGAAGTGAAAAACAGCATGCTTTAGTCTGTATTCAGACAATGTCAGTTCTTTCTCTTGAGATGGAAAGCATGCTTCATCTAGGTGATAATTTCTTAAAAGAACAGATAATACTATCTAATTTACTTTTAGGTTGCCTAACAAAGTGCTTCCCTTTCCCCTTTCACAAAAGTGCTTAAAAATCTCTCAATATGATGATGGAAATGAAGTAGGAGGGGAAAGTGGCAGTAGCCACATTCATGAATGTGGGTGGACAAGTGGAAACTTTTCTAAGGCCTTTCACTTTTTTTAAAACTTATATGAAAGACTGTATTAAGGTGAAGGTCAAATAGGATTGACCTAGGAAGAAATGATCTGGCTGAACAATAAGTGGAGAATGATTGATTCCCATTTCCTTGATGACTTAATAACCTCTTTAAATGTGACTATTGTTGATGCTTGTGATTAGACCTACTGATTTCCATTTTCTGAATCCTTACTCCTAAAACTATACATTACTTATTACCTAAAACTCTACATTAATTTTCTTGCTCTTTCCCTTGATTCTGTTCAATTTTAATGTGATGCTTTACCCATGGAATCTTCTATTCTCTTTTCAATCCCTCTTTTGAAATAAAATTATTTTTCTTAAGTCCTTGAGGTAGAAATAAATGAGAGGGGCATAGGGAATAGAACGCCTTGTTTGGAGTCAAGAAGACCCAACTTCAAATCCTTTCTTGGGTACTATGTGTCTATGGACAAGTTACTTAATCCATGTCTGCCTCAGTTTCTTCACATGTAAAATAAAAGGGTTGAATCTGATGGCATCTAAGGACCATCCATCTCTAAATCCAAGATCCTATGACCAACAAACCTCATATTACACCTGAGTGATCTTTTTTGAACTTGCCCATCTGGGGCGAAAAGGGGTAGGGAGTAGGTTATAGAATTGAGTCTCTGTGTACCTTAGGTTGCTGCCTCCCAAAGCCAACAGCGCCTGTGGTTTCACTTGCACTTCAAAATGCTGAGTGGACTGCTGGGATTCCACCAATAAATAATAAAAATAATAATGGTTTTTAAAGCATTTGGAGATGCTGAGTTGAAAGGTGTGGTTGTAAGTGCAATGTTTTATTGTTAAAGTAATATCTCTTGCATTATCTGCCCATAATGTAGAACTGCAGTAATGGAGAGTGAGGCATAATTGCCTCTAGACAGTGGGTCCCCAAAGGCTCAACTAAGCTCCTTAGTGGGTATTGTGGTAAAACTTACAGTCCTTGCTGTAACTACTTCCTCCCAGTCTCACAAGTAGATAAGTGAGGAGTCAAGCTGCTTCTTGTTTCCTTAGACCTTATAAAGGTATTATTTCTTATTTATGGAAAAATCACTGACAATTACATAGAGAAAACCACGTATGCTTTAAAAATATTAATTTCAGTTTTGGTTGTAGAGTAAAATAAATCTACTTCTGGCATGAAACATGAGCAAGTTTTAGCATATGCAGCATATGACATACCCTTGGCCTGGGATTATCCTTTCCCCAGGCTTGCGATTTACGTTGAGCCATAGTCTAATGTAGAAAAAGATAAATATTTTCCATTCAGTGCAATCTTATTGCTTTTCCAACCCCATCCATAATTTTAATTACAAAATGAGCATAACCTGTATCAAATTATGAATATGTTAACATATTTAATGAGGTCAAGAAAAATAAGGACCAGATTTTATGCTATCTAGGCACTTGAAGGTATAGTTTAAAAAAATCTGGTTTCTTTGACCACATTGTCATAATATGCATATATAACTGCTTATTGAATCCAGGCTGTGTAGACAACCAAAAGAACACTGGCTCCATACCATCACAATGCATGCCCACAACAAAGACTATGAAATAAGACTCTTTCATTCGATCCTTCTAAGTATTACCAACATAAGAGCTAAAAACCTTACCTCTGTCTGAAGTAGATCTATGTATCCATGCATAAGTTATTAAGTGGGCTCCCTGAGCTCAGTTGCTGAAAATATTAATATATTCAAATCATATTCTAGCTACTGCAAAAAAATAGTATATCGGATAAATGTATTTTTAAAACCTCTTTAGACAAAAGGAGCCAGTGGTGTTTTTTAAAAGTTTCTTTCCTTTTCCTTTGGCTCCAGCTGAAACATATGTGATATATGGTATAATACAAGGTAAAGTGACCTTCAGGTGTCAGAGTGCAGTTTTAAGTTTGACCATAACCATAAAACACCATTTATTGGGATTCAAATAGAATCCTTTCATTTAACTTATGGTCAAGTATGGCTCATAGGCCTACCAGAAGAAATGTTTTCTATTCACCTTCCTGGAAACCTTACCTGATGGAAATGAAGTGAAATGTTTTTAAAAACCCTGCAGTTTGTAACAATTCGACCCTTAACCTATTGATGCCCTGGCCATCTAAGCTGCCCTTCCAGGATGGTGAGGAACAGACCTGTAGGAGTTGGGAGACAAAGCTGAACAGAAAGTAAACACAAGCTGAGAGAGAGGCTCCTGAGAATGAAGGGGAACAGTCACATCCGGGATCCATAAGATGCTTCCATTTAGAGCTGGATTCTCCATTTTGGGATCCCTTTGCTAAGAGGAATTAGTGACAGGCCTCCACTCTAAGGAGACTGGCTCCCTTGCCATTGGCTGTCTTTTAAGTCTTTTTATCAATGACAACAAGCGAAGTAGGTGGTCTCCTACCTCTTTCTAGCTGTAGGGGGGAAAAAGTGACATAATTTTTCACAGACTGAAATAATTGTGGAAGTAGAGATACTGGTTAGGCTCACTATGAATTATTAGTGGAAAAGTGGATCTCAGAAGTACGTTACATGTGAAATATTTTTCGTCACTTGAACATGTGCCGTCCAGAGCTGGCCCTGTTCTCCCCGTCACAGGGAACAAACATTTCACATTCACAGATGCTCCTAATTTGGTGCGGTTTGGACTGTAATTTAGATCAAACGTCTCCATGTAAATGAGTCAGGGTTTCTTAATTAGGTGCCTCTAAAGCAAAACCTTGGACCACATCAGTAGGTGTGGGTGTGGTGCCCACAATACTGGAATCTTTCCTATAGACCAGGCTCAGTATCATTCAGCAGAGTTGGGTTTTGTTTTTTTGGCTTTTTTTTTTTTTTTGGTTGTTTTTTCAGGCACAGTAATAAATCTGCAGATGGCATAGACAGAAAGACGCTACTTCAGAAGAGCTGTCTAAAAACACTGTCTCTTTGGCAAACGCCTTAAAGTAGGTCATTTCGCTGTGATTTAGCTTTTTTCTTTAGATTTGATTGCCAGGTTTTTGTTCCCATTACAAATAGGGTGCATTCCAGTCCGCAGGCTTGTTCTTAATTTTTCCAACTGGTATTTGTTTACGAGGATTTGCAGATCTTCATAAGAAAATGGCCAATATCCTGTCACAATGCTAATCATACACTTGACCACAAAAAGAAATGGATCTTGGTGATAATCTGGAGATGCTGAAATATTAAATGCCTTAAACTCCTAGTTTTCCCACAGCAAAACTACATTGATTTATATGGGTAGGTTTGTTGAAATAATCATCCCATCTTTTATACTTGCAAAAAGAAGAGGTGACAGGATGTAAATGGAAAACTTTTACAAGCCATAGAGCAGCCATCTATATAGATATTCAGGTTATCTGCTTTTCTACTTGTCATTGTTTGTGTTTTTTATAGGAGGAAAAATCATTGGGTTCCATTTCCTTATTGAGGCACCGGGATTTACATGCAGAATCCCCTCTAGCATTAATGAGTTACCTGCATAAATTCCCGAAAATCGATGGGAAAATAGACCTTGTTTTGTTATATTAATTATTTCTCACACAACTCTGACACTAACATTAAATGAGGCTTTAAAAATCTTGATGAAGGTCTTAAGGTATCTTTTACTGTTTAAATATTAGCATTGCAAAAAAAATATGTCTAGAGCATTATTTATTTTGCAGCCTTATAAGTGCAAGCTAGGGAGATTGCAATGAAGGGACTTGGGTCGGGGGTAGGGTAGTATTAGGAGACATTGGAGAAAGGCAAAATTGGGATACGTATATACCCCCAAACCACACATGCCTATATGTGAACAGAACACTGTCTCTGATGGTAAACTTACTCCCTGAGGAGTAGATACTGACTCAGTTTTTTGGTCCAGAGCTGTGATTTTATGGGTGCAGGAGCTTTCCAGTGAGAAAACTCCGTCTACCAAGACAGGCTGACAACTGTTCTGCAACTTTTATTTTTAGAGAGTTCCCTGGGTGATACTTGGAAGTTAAGTGACTTGTCTAGAGTCACACAACCAATGTATGACTTGAACCTCCTTCGTCATGAGTCTGATTCTCTATTCCCTACACTATGAAGCCTCTTATAAACCTTTGTAACCCTTTATTGTGCTAAGAAATGAAATTCCAGGAACACAACAGGCAGGAGAATGCAAGGACAATCAGGCACATTGTTTGCAGAAGCAATGTTGAATGTGGTGACTTTAGCACAGGCACAGTTTTGTTCCAACAAATTTCTGGTATTTAGGGCCATCTATAGGACTTCTGTTCTAAGTGAGCCCTGGGCCTGGGAATAGTTAGGGGGCAAATATGCATATAAATAATAGGAAGGAGGATTTTCTAGGTGTTGCCAAATGGGATAGTGTCCCCTAAATGACACAATTTCTTTATGAGGCTATTGGTGTTTTTGAGTAAATTACCAAGCAGCGGTAAATAAGACAACCCAGTAACACAAACACAAAAGGAGATCAGAGAGGTGGTGAGGTTTCATGTTTGAAAGATTCTGGGATGGCTTTGTTAAAAAAGAATTTAGAGTATGGACTGATAAAATAGAGTTAAGAGTATAACTCTGTTATATGGGTGGGGAATTGGGTATTCTGATTTTTTAAATATTCTATTTAAAAGAAAAATAAAAGATAGCATTATCTGCATTACCAATAAGCAAAGAATGAGAATGCAACAAAAATACATGGAAAATTAAGCTGTATTTGATAGTTTTAAATTTTTCCCTGGTTCTGAAGCCATTTTATAATCTTGAAATATCTCAAAGTGATTATTGTAATTTAAGGTTGGTTGATAAACGTTTCTGGGTGACAGAATGTCAGTCTAATTTCTACTGTACCTTTTATTTTTTTTAACAAAGGTAGAGTATTTATTCACTAATTGTATTTGTTGATATTTTTTGATTTCCATGATTGTAGCTAGGAGTCACATTGGATAAAGTGCTGGGCCTCATGTCAGGAAGACCTGAAGTCAAACCTGCCCTCTCTGTGCTTTAATTGTGTGACACTGCAAAAGTCATTTTACCTCTACCTCAGTTTCCTCAATTGTAAAATGGGGATAATATACTACCCACCTCCTAGGATTATTGTGAAGATAAAATGAGATAATATTTGTTAAAAAACTCTTAACAGCATACATGGCACCTAGTAGGCGTTTGAGAAATGTTTCTTCTTCCTCCTCTCTGAATACCATTTTCGTTTTTCCTCATTTTCCAGCTTAATAATTAAGCATGCCCTCCAACACTTCATCTTCAGCCTTTTGCTCCAAGGTCTAGTCATTCATTCTTTCAGTGAGCATATTTAGTCTATGGGAATGATACCCAAATATACATCTCTAGGTTTGACCTCTCACCTTCACTCTAGTTAATCAATGAAGTTTTTATTATGTTCTATGTGTCTAGATAGACAAGTAGGCAGTGTTGACAGGCAATGGGATGTAGTAGATACAGAGCTGATCTCAGCCAGAAGGTCTGAATTCAAATTCTATTTCTGATACATATTGACTAGACGATTCTCAGCATATTATTTAACCTCTCAGTGCCCCAGTTAGCTCTAAGACTATAGGTTGTGGAGAAAGCACTGACCTGCCTTGTTGAAGAGAGCTTCCTCATCCTGGAGTAGTCCTTAATCAATGATATCACAGGTTGAGCTCCTATCCTCATCTATCTGCACCTATTCTAAGAGTAGGGCAGCTAGGTGATGCAGTGGATGGAGTGCTGGCTCTTGAGTCATGACAACCTGAGTTCAAATCCCTCCTCTGACACTTACTAGCTCTGTGACTCTGGGCAGGTCACTTAACCCTGTTTGTTTCAGTTTCCTCACCTGTAAACTGAGCTGGAGAAGGAAATGGCAAACCATTCTAGTTTCTTTGCCAAGGGGATCACAAAGAGTTAGACATGACTAATCAATTGCCTAAACCACCACAACAAAGTTCTAATAGTAACAGTAGAAAAGAAGAGCTCTAAGACATGATCCCTGACCTTAAGGAATTTATGATATAGCATTAGTAAAAAATTTTAAAAAAGGTGGAGAGCAATTAAGTTCTTATTTGTATAGTACTATAGAACTACAGGCTTATAGATTTAGAACTAGAAAAAAACCTTAGATGCCATCTTGTTCAACCCACGCATTTTATGGATAAGGAAACTGAGACCCAGAGAAATTAGGTGACTTATCTAAGGTCATACAGGAAATATAAGTGGCCAAGTAGGGATCTGAAGTCGGGATCTCTGACTCTTAATCAAAAACTCTTGCCACAATGCTTCCCCTAAGTAGAGTATTCATAAAAAGTACAAAAGAAAAACGTTTATAGAAAGAAGGGATGAGGGTTGAAGTACTTGGGATATCTTCACCTGGTTGATCTACCCTTGGCTTAAACTAAATACATCTCAGACTGAACTTCAGCATCTTTTCTTCAAAACTAGTTCCTATTCCCAATTTTTCCATTTCTATTTACTATATATGTGTATATATATATATATATATGTATATGTACATGGCTAGAATGCTTGTATTCATCTCGATTATTTTAGATATCCAATCTGGCAATGTGCTTTCATTTTTCAACTTCAAAATATCAGTCTCTCAAGTTTTCTCCATTCTCTCCATGCAAGGGCTACATATACACTGGTTACGTTCTCTTTACCTCAATCCTGATTTTTTTCAGAGCCTTCTAGATGGACTTCCTAACTCCAGTCATCTCCTTCCAATTCATCCTGCATATGCCTCCCTCCTGCCTAGTATATCAAGTCAAAACTCCTTGGCTTAACTTTCCAGTAGACTATCTTATTGGGCAGCATTCCACTATTCTTTCTGCGATTCCCCAGAAACACCCTTGCTTTTAATTGGGTTGGTCTTTTCATTGTCATCTACTCCTGATATTATGATTATTCATACATCCATGTCTTTGTTCATATTCTTTTCCCCTTCTATTCTTCCATTTATTCAGTTCCAACTAATTTTTTATGGTCCAGTTCAAATCCTGTCTCCTCTGTGATAACATCTCCTCACTCTCGTCTCTAAAATTGTTATTGTAGTCGTTCAGTCGTTTTCAGTCTTTTCTGACTTTTTGTGACCCTATTTGTGCTTTTCTTGGCAAAGATGCTGAAGTAATTTGTCATTTTCTTCTCCAGCTCATTTTATAGATGAGGAAAATGAGGCAAACAGTAGAGAGTGAGGCCAGATTTGAATTCAGGAAGATGAGTCTTCCTGACTCCAGGTCCAATACTCTATCCACTGTGCCACCTAGTTTCCCTTTCCTAAAATACTATTGTACTTATACTTAAAGAATCAGTGTTAGAGGTACAACCGAATAGCACTGAGTTTTGAGTCAGGTAAGATTTAGGCTTGATTACTAACAGTTGTCTTAACCTCTCTGTCCCTCAGTTTTTTTCATCTGCAAAAGGGGGATAATATTACCTTATAGGTTTATTTTGAAGCTCCAATAAGATTATATATGTAAAGTGTTTTATAATCTTCAAAGTGCTTCACAGATGCTAGTTATTATTAATTATTATTATTGATTTGAAAAGATGTGAGGTCATCAAAACCAACCCTTTCATTCTGCGCAGGAGAAAGCTGAGATCTAAAGGGGGTAAATACTGTGTTCATGATCACACAACTATTTTCTGTCACAATTTTAGGTAGAATCTAGGTTTTTGATTCTAATCTAGAATTTTTTTCTTTACCAAACTGCCTTTACCCTGTCACAGATATGAGCCCTCACTTTTACTTTGCTTTAAGTGTTTTTCTAATTCTTTCCAACTAATTTATAAGCTCCTTGAGGTCAGGGAAAACCACATGCCATACTTTCTTTTGAGGATCATAATTCTGGCTCCATAGTAAGGGCTTAAATAAGCACTTATCAATTTACTGGCTAATTATTATTCATCCTCTTTCCACTTGTATATCAGCCATATGACACTGGACTTTAGCAGTTTGTAATTGATTTCAAATAATCTACTTTACAAAGTATGTAAACAACACAGTTGGTAGTAATGATCTTGACCTTCTATCGATCAATTACACTTCAAGGGGGTAGTGGTAGTAACAATAATAACTGACATTTAAATGTCAGTTTTAAGAAATCTTATACCTTTTCTCATTTCATCATTACAACAACCCTGTGAGGTACCTGTATAAGTATTATAATCTCCACTGTTCAGGTGAGGGAACTGAGGCTCAGACAGGTTAAGTGACTTATCCATGGTTACATAGCTATGAAGTGCCAGACTCAGGATTTGAATCCAGGTCTCCCCTCACCCTATAGCTAGCATTCTTTCCATTATAACACACAGTGTCTCACAGAAAAAAAATCTGAAACCCAAACGGTTTTATTTTAGAACATGTTTGACTTATTTGCAGAAAAGCAGAAGCCTAAACTATCTCTACCAAGCACAAATTGAATGGTCTATTTTTTCTTCCCCACATTTAAAATGAATTCTAGTGCTAGACATGCACATCAAGAGGATTTTTTAAAAAGATATTAGAATAATAAGCTCTTAGAAAATATCTATATAGGAAGATAAAGAAAATAAACAGATATTAATCCAAGGCAACAATAAAACAAGGTTTCAAGGTTATGCTCATGTTTTATCATGAAAACCTTTGCTCTACACAGTAATAAACCACATTTTCATAACATGAGCTATAAAATCACCCATTTTCTGATGTTTTCAGAGATTCTGATTTTATATCATAATGGTTTTGGGAAAAAAATAACTCCTTTTACCAGCAACCCTTTCATATGTCAAGATGTGAGTATCTGTATCCTGTCATTTTGTGTCTTCTTGACCCATGTATCACAAGATATAACCATGATTCTTTGGGTCAAGACATACCACTGTTAGTATTATTGTGTTATAATGTTAATAATGAAAAGTAAGTTGAATAATATGCAGCTACTACTGAGTGGATTATCTTGGAAGCCCAGGATCAGGGGTGGGAGAGAGTTCTTCAAGCTTTTTAACCCTTGCATTCATTTATAACTAAGTCCCTATTATGCTGAATTCTAGGTGTCTTCTGACCAACTATCCTACATCTAGGTGGCTTTTCTTCTTTTCATCTGCTGTGCATTCATAGAAAACAGACTCTTTAGTTGAAGCTAGATAACCTTATGAGAAAGAAAGGAATACAGGAGAAAGAGAAAAAGAAAGAAACAAGTGGAGTAAGCTATTTTACAATGGGATGACTTCTCTATCATTGAAAGTCAAGTTGAGGCTGAATTATAACTTGGACTTGTTAAGTGAAGGGATTTCTGCTTTGGAATCGAGAAGGAACCACAATATATCTCCCTATCATCGTTGTCCAGGTTCTTCCTCTCCATCCATTATTATAATTATAGGAAATACAACCCAGAAGACCAACAGAGATGAAAAAGGGGAAAAGTCTTTCTAGGAAGATGGAGAGATTCTTGTGATTATCAGTACTTCAGTGAATTGGATTTTCAGAGGCCATTTGACTTGAATAAGAGTTGGTTGATAGGAAAGGAGTTGCTTTCCATTCATCCATCCTCCAGAAAAAAACAAAACAAAACAAAACACCACAAGCTAAACGACTAGGGAAATGTCTAAATACTCTTTGGATATAGCTACACCATTGTTATAGTAAAATAACTTGTGAAACAGGAAAAATAGAGGGTATTGGACATTATATGTTGATTTGAGAAGTAGAAGTAATGCTGTGCCTACAGGAAAGAAACAGAACAAAAAGTGGTTACTGAAAAAGCCTCTAGGATTTCCAGCTTTCAGATGGCCACCTGAATGAAAGACAGGATGTATATAAGACCAGTTATTCCAGAAAAACTTTGAAGTTCTCACCAGATCCAATAATGATCAAGAAATCTTTTGAGAAACTATAGTAAGTGACTCCTTCCTGCCTCCTCCCTAGAACCATCACAGTTGAGTTTTCCAGCTCAAGCAGAAGAAACCTGGGACATGAATGGTTTGCAACACTCTATATTGAGAAGCATCAGAAGTAGAAGGCTCCCCTGGAAATGTGGTCAAAGTGGTCAGAAAGCTCAATGCCAACCAGGTCAGCATGGTATTGCAAAAGTTAAACTGGGATACCTCAGGGGTTCTGAAATCTTGAAAACTCTGTCCTGACACTTTAGAGAGTCTCCTTAAGATTCAGTATTGCATGTGTGTATGGAGGGAGGATGGAGGAGAGGGGGGGAAAGGCAACTTTAGGAGGTAGAAGTCAGTAAGAGAATCCAAGAGTCTTAAAGCAATAATGAGATAGAGCAAGGCTGATTACCCTATCCAAGAATAAAGCAGAGTGGAGATTAGCCCTGGTATAGGGATCCAAGGCAAGAACTAAAGCTAGAGAGATGTGTAAATAGGATAATGTGTGTGTGTTCATCCTTTGTTGCTGAAGAAGACCATGCCATCAGAGAAATAGTGACATGACGTGCAGTTGACTTTATTTTGAGTGAGGAAGGGGGTTGTACAGGTCACCAGCCTTACTTCTCCTCCAGAGCCATCTGAATCCAGTGACCAGATATTCATCAGGATGACTGGAGATGACCCAGGATGAGGCAATTAGGCTTAAGTGATTTGCCCAAGGTCACACAGCTTGTGAGTATCAAGTGCCTGAGGTGAGATTTGAACTCAGGTCCTCCTGACTCCTGTACTGGTGCTCTATCCACTGCACCACCTAACTGCCCAAATCAGATAATATACAGGCATCAAAATCATTGCAAATTTAATTCTTTAACAACTGCAAGGAGAGGCTCAAAGGAAAGAAATGAAGCAAAACATAAACAAATGAATAAAACTCTTTAGAAAAGAATTGAAAATAAAATGAATAGTTCAGAAGAGAAAATGACACATTTTACACAGGAAGTAGAATCCTTGAAAAATAGAACAGGCCAAACAGAAATCAGTGACTTCATGAGACAGCAAGAAACATTAGAACAAAAAAAAAGAATACAAATAAAGAAAAAAGTAGAATATCTGATATTACAAAAAAAGAACTGACCCAGAAAAAAAGGTCAAGAAACAATAATTTGAGTATCATTGGAATCCCTAAAAATAATGTTAAAAACACAATGGACACGGAAATCATAAATGAAAACTGTCAGATCTATTAGAATCAGGATACAAAGTAA
Source organism: Notamacropus eugenii (assembly GCF_028372415.1). NCBI lineage: Eukaryota > Metazoa > Chordata > Mammalia > Diprotodontia > Macropodidae > Notamacropus > Notamacropus eugenii. The sequence goes on from NC_092876.1 coordinate 288,316,234, forward strand.
TGATAGGATCTACCAATTTTCTCCAAAAGTAAAAGTTCCAGAATTATTATAGCCAAAGTGCAGAGATTTCACATCAAAAAAAAAAAAATGCTGTATGTATTTGGAAAGGAAGAGTTCTAGTACTGAAGAACTAAAGTCAGGATCACAGTTGGAATACAGCATCCCAAAACACAGGTTCACAACCAAGAATAACTTATCCAGCAAAATCTATTATAATCTTTTAGGGGAAAAACTTGTTCTTTAATGTAATAGAGGGTTTTTAATAATTTCTGATGAAAAGACTAAACCTGAATAACAAATTTAGAATATAAACAGGAGTCCAAAGAAACCTGGAAAGCTAGATGCATTTGAGCAATTGGAAGGAGTTGTAGGATGATGTCTTTATAACATTCCAATAAAGGGAGAAGAAACAAATGCTCTTTCAAAAATTTAACGTCTAGTTCAAGGGTGGGGAACCTATAACCTGGAGGCCACATGCAGCCTCCTAGGTCTTTGGGTACAGCATTTTGACTGAGTCCAAATTTTACAGAAGAAATCCTTTTATTAAGGGAATTTGTTCTGTAAAGTTTGGATTCAGTCAAAGGGCCACACTTGAGGACCTAAAGGGCCATACATGGCCTCAAGGCCACAAGTTCCTCATCCCTGACAAATGAATGGACAAAGACATCCAGGCAAAACCCTCTGTGCTTTGTACATATTGAAGAAAAATATATTAATGCTGTAATCTGCATTTTAGCCTCACATATGCCAGGAAACATTTTAAATTTGACATTCATTTAATATCCAAGCTATTTCTGACACACAGACTGGTATATTAGCCCCTTAATATCTCATACTTTGTTCCACCCTAAGATGATTTAAGGCAACTTTTTTTTTAGGAATTTTGGATAAGTAAAAGATGAAAATATGTTAAAATAAAATTTTGAGTTAACATAGCAAAAACAATAGTCATTAGTCAGTTCCTTCCTTGACTATTTCCCTCAAGTGTAGCCATGGAGTAATGAAAGAATTTGCTGTGATTAATATCTTATTTCTTTCTAAAAGGCAAAAGGTGGGTCTCAGCACCAATTCTTATTGGGGATAAACAAACAAGAGTTGACAGCTGTTATTTGTACTTGGGGAATGAGGTAGGGAAGGCTTCATCTAAATAAGAGACATTCTTTGTTCCATGTTTTAGTTGCCACCCTTAACCATTTCCCTAAGAAAGGCCTTTTGTCCTCAACTTAAACCATCTCCAAACTGGAAAGTTTTGAAATTTTCTTTTTTAAAGTGCAGAGAAATTAAAATGGAAGTTTTTAACATGCTTCCTCCTGGGTAAGATGTGACCTTGAGGGGAAGATTAGGCATAAATATAGCTCCTTGAGACTATAAATATGGAAGCACCCTAGGGGTAAAGATCATAAATTATATCCCTTTGTGTTATCCGCAGAATTTAGTAGAGGTTTAATAAATATTTGTTTAATAAATGTGGAACAAAAGACAAAAAATAGAAAAATCAAAGTAAATTTCATTTAGTGGTACATTTTATCCTACTGGGCCATGATCCTGGCTCAGAAAGTGCACAGGGGCTCAATTCAAAGTATTAACTCCAAGTATTCAAGTTACTACTGGCTCTGCTTCCGTCCCCAAATATTCTGGTTGTTACTGCCAAAGGAAAAGAGGGAATAGTTCGAAAGAGTAAAGTAACATATAATGATTAGTGAATGACCAGGGCTGAAGTGAAGGACTGAACCTGAAGAGGTTGAATAAAATGAGAATTTAAACTCAGGCTAGAGAACTCATTGAAGGTAAAATGAAATCATATATGTAGAGCTGGAAGGGACCTGAGAGACCTTTGAATTCAACTTTCTAATTTACAGATGAGGAAAATGAAGCATATGGAAGTCCAGTGACTTACCCAAGGCCATTCAGGTAGGAAACATCAGAAATCGGATACACTAATGAAACTTCTGAAGGAAAATGAAGTTTGCTGACAATGATTGCTTGAGGAAAACGTGGTCCATTCATCCCCTTCTAGGAATGTGTATCTCTATCTCTCTGAATGTCTCTTTCCTGTTCTGTCTCCCTTTTCCCCAATGCTGAAAAGGACTGCATCAAGAAGAGGAGCATGGAGCCAATATATTTGAAACTGGACTCCAGAGGCCATCTGATCCATCCCTCTCATTTTGCAGATGAGGAAATAAGACACTCCCAAGATTGCATAGGTAGCAAAATTAGAGGCAAGATTTAAACCCAAGCCCTCTGACCCCATAGCCAGTACACTTTCCACTGTATCCCCACTGAAGCTACATAAGGAATGATGGAATTTCCAAAGGTGACAAAGGACAGAAGAAAGACCATTGAATGTAGAGCAGCAAAAGAATATGAATGAAATCAAGATATGCCACAATTTGGGAGAAAATAAAGTTATTTTTCTTTCCCCCCAAGACAGAGAGAGTGATTCATCTTTCTCTTTCTCCCCCCACTTATCTACCTACATCTACCCCGCTCCACCCACCTATGTACCCACCTATCTATTCATTCAGATATCCATCTATCTCTCTATGTATCCACCTACCTATCTATATCTACCTATCTTCTTATCCATCCATCCATCCATCCATCCATCCATCCATCCATCCATCCATCCATCTCTCTCTCTAGACATATATACAGGAGAAAACAATTAGAACTGTCATCTGAATATAATGCATACATTAGATTCTTCTAGACTAATCAGCATATTTTGTGAGCATGAGTACATCAGTCCTTCCCTTTCTGAATCTCTAGAAAATAGGTATTACAGAAAAAGACATATTATTAAGAATGTAACACAGGATGGATGACAAACTTTCTGCCTCCTTTGAATTCTATCATGCAGCTGAACAATACAGATGGCTTATGTCTTAGTCTTCTGGACGCTTTCTTTATGAGTATATCTTAGGGCTGACCATGTTATGCCTCACTCAAGAAGCTTCAGCGACCTTTTATTATGTCTTAGATAAAATACAAACTCCTCTTTTTGGAGGTTTAAGCCTTTCACAATCTGGCTCCAACCTCTTTTTCCAGATTGATTTCACATTACTCCCACTCAGCTATTGTACATTTTTGGCAAACTGGCTTCCTTGACTTTCACTGTATAAAGCATCCCATCTTCTGTTCCCTATACCTGGAATGCTATCCTTTCTTACCTCATTGAATCCTTAACCTCCTTAATGCTGTCTTCAATCACTACCTCCTACATAGGGTCTTTACTAAGCCCTCTACACCCCATCAAATTCCTACTGTTTTCTCCCTCCTTCCCCCATTACACTGCATCTATGTTGTATATATAATGTATTTACTGATTGCTGTACTTTGCTTTACTCTTCACCCCCATCCCAAGAGAATGTTAGCTTTTTGATGTCGGGGGCTGTTTCCTCATTATCTGTTTTTGTCTTTATATTCGCAGAGCCTGGCACTGTGCCTTACATATAATGGGTACTTAATAAATGCCTGTTGAATTAAATTAAAATATCCCCATTCAAACCAACATGTGGATAATTCTGCCACTGGACATAGATAGTATTCAAATATAAAGTTCCCATATATTCAGGACTAATGTCACAGATTAACATGATCCCATGGGTTGACAATTCAAGTTTGTGATGTGAAATCACATATACAATCTTTACTCTTTCTTCTGCTGGAATAAAAGAAAAGAATACCGAACAACAACAACATGGAAATCTTGCAGACACCCCATGTTAACTATTCCTGGATGTCATCCTGAAGCTCTAATTTCTGCTTTCTCCTCGGCATTCTGGGTACTGCTGCCGGACTTGTCATCACCTTGTCAGTGCTTCCTGTTGCGTGGGCTACTGTTGGACTCTGTGTTCTTAACAATTATCCATAAAAAACCACAAAAATCCTTCATGAATTAAAAAAAACCCCACAAAATTAACAGGTAAAAGAAAAAAAGCTACTTTTTAAATTTAGTTTCCTGGAGAGGGGGCTATCTTGTAATGCAGCACAGCTCACTGCAGTGTCGGCTTGTCTTTTCCAGTCCTAAGATGCCCTTTTGTTCCCGGTGTGACAAGGATGTGGAGAGCCAATATGATTTAACACAGCAACATACCAACGTTGAGACTATGTCTATATCTTGTGTACAAAACAGAATAAATTAGTTCTCTAACGTTTGCTTTCTTTTTCATTGAACCAGCTATGAGCTTAACAAGGTGCTACATTGACATGAAGTGACTAAAAATCATTATTTTAAAAAAAAATCCTCTTTTAATACAAGTCTAAGTGGCAGACAATTTCATGCTGGTTCAAAAGAGAGAAACTCGGAGAGTTAGGGATAGACAGATGGCTTGGAGGAACAAGAAGTGTCCAGAACCTTCCTATCTATGAAGGAACATGCACGTCCACAAAAAATTAAAAAAAATAAAATTGAGTAAACTAGTTTCTCAGAATTAAAGGTGAATCAAAAGGAATTGGCATCTGTCTGGACAAGCAAGCCAGATAGGCCACAGTATCTGATGCACGTGACGAACCAAGAGGCAACTGCAAAGCTCCCCAAACAACTTGCCTGAAGTCCTTGCCAAGGAGCCAGATGCTGCTGCTGAAAGAATGTCTTCCATGGTTGGGCATCTGGGTTCAGTGCTTTCCACTTAAAGAAGAGGAAAAGAAGGTGGTGAAAAGCAGCCCCATTGCTATCTCGGAAACAGTGAATTGAATCCCAGTATTTCTGAATTTCTTAGTGCACACATGTGCTCCATAGACAGAACATACATAGATGTAGGGAACCTGAAGATGTTCCTTGCTTATAAAAAAGAGACTCCTCCTCTCTCCCAAAAATCTCTACTGCTTTTAAAACAGAAAAACAAAGTGTCAAAAACATGTAACAAAGCCTCTAAGCCAATCATGACAGACTATTTGAGATTTTCCAATTTACTAGTAGATTTTGTTTAGACATAATAGTCGGGGCTGATGTGAAGAGAACGAGACAGTGCATCAGACTAGTGGGCTATGATCCTGCTTTTAAGGTCAGCCATTCTTCCTCCCTCTGCTACCACTCCTTCCTTGGTGGAAATACAATCGAATATTGGTATTGGCAAAAGAGAGGAGTGTGGTCTAGTGGACTGGAAATCAGGTGACTTGAATATGTGTGTGTGTGTTTTTTCTTTTAGCTTTGAAGTTCCCTGCATTTTGTTATGGATTTACCAAATGAATTTTAACCAGCTGAGGAACTGCTCTGTGAAATGGGGGTAACTAACCAGGTTCTGGTATGTCCTTTCTCATAGTGTGCAAAAGCCATTCAGGCTTTTTTGAAGTTAGCCAAATTCAAGGCTCAAAAAGAAAATTATTGTTCATGTAATGTAAAATAATTCACGTTTGCATTTATTCCACATTGAGTTGGGATAAGGGAAAAGCAGAATTGGTCAGAGTATTGGGGCAGGTGATAGCCACTATGGAAAAGTGTCACCATTATGTCTACTTAATGTCATTGCTTGACTTTTGTCCTAGAAGAGGACCAGTGACATCAGGAAGGTGATGTCTTGACTGGCAAGTAAATTGAATTTAAGCGAGGCAGGTGCTGTGAAAAGTCACCAGCCTCACTCTCTCCTCCACAGCCATCTGAGTCCAGTGACAAGATGTAGATTCTGAATTCTATTATGCCTGTAGTGTCAAACTCAAATAGAAACAGTCTTTGCAGGCTCATTGGCTTGGTCGCAAATTAACATTATATTATAATTTATTTTTATTTTGCTAAACATTTCCCAATTACATTTTAATCTGGTTCAGCCTGAAATAAGGAGTACTGCAGAAGGGTTGTGAATTTGACACCCGTTTTATTTTGGCCTATCTCAGAAAGTAATCCAGAATTTGCTCAGTAATTTGGTGTTAAAATGTCATTTGGAGACCTTTCCAGGGAGGAAAGATGACAGGAGTCCATTGACTTGATGTTTCTAGATACTTTGCCTAGTGTCCTTGCAGTGTGGAGATTTTCTTGTTCTGATTTGTAGAGGAAGTATGACATTTTTAGCAGTTGGAATGAAAGACAGATTCATATTGCAAAGAAAGCAATTTTTACATCTAGATATGCTGATTGTAAATTTTCTCTGGAATCTCATCATCCTGCAAAGTCACATCAGCCTTGAACTGAATTCCTCCTTAGTAGCCCCTGCGATTAAAGTCCCTCCCTTCCTCTAAGTGGAGAGGATGGAGGGTGGACAGTGGTGAGTTCCTCCACCATCCTCCATTTAAAGAGGATCCAGGGCAGTCATGTCATCATTTCCCATGTGGCTGCACTCCTCTGGACTTCATCAGACGCCTACGCTGGGAAACCTCCCCTGCACACTCCTCCCCCGTTTTCAGCTTCTTTTAGGTTGTGATCAAGGGTGGGGATTTTTTTTTCATTAGTTTGTAACCCCTGTGCTTAGCACATACCTGAAACTTAATAACTGTTTATTGAATGAATGAGTGGCTCAGGAAAATGTACCCAGGATCTTGGAAATTTTAAAATAAGTAAAGCCACATGCACTAGTAGCTATTTGGGTATTCAAGATATCTTTTCTTGCTGTAATTTAGTAGCAATGGCTGCTCCAAAAAATACCGAATCTAAAGTGGTCATTTTACCCCATTCTTAATCCCTTTTCCTCATAAGCTGTTCTCCAAAACTGGGCTGTTTACTAATGGAAGGATAGCTGAACCTTAATTCTCAGCTCACAGACCTTATAAATACTGTGCTAATATTGGGAGTCCATGATTTTTTAATGATTTCCTCAGGGAGTGGAGACTATTGCTTCACCCTTACAGTGGAATAATTAACTTCCTTAACTACTGGACCAAATTCTGCCAGGTGATTCAGTCGCTGAAAGAAGTTAGGTCCAAAGGAAGTACATCAGTTTCTTCAAAGCAATCTGGGGGCTGTTTTACACACAGAAACAGGGAGTTGTAAGGGATCTGGCATCTTTCAAACACTGAAACCACTGTACCTCTGAAAAATAACCAAATTGCACAGGTCTCTCTCTCCATTTCCAGTAAAAATACTCATAGCCAGCAAGTCTTTGGATATCAGGTATTGTGGTTGGGTTAAACACCAAAGTGTACAGAGAGAGCCCAAAAAACACAACCTGTTCCAAAGCTCACCACAGCAGAGTTAAGAGCCTGGATGGGAGGTAGAGAGCTCAACCTGAAATTCCTGTTGACAACTAATAAGGGGGAGGGATTGGTTGGGTTGGTGGGCTTTAGAGTTCATTTTCCATCCATCTCATGTTTTTCTAAAATTTCAGAAATGCCAACACTGATGATCTTGGGAGGAGGGCAGATGAAACATGTGATTGCTGTTCCCCCATATATCCCTTGTGTTTCTGGGCTTTCATCTTTGAACTTATTTCTCAAATGGTTTTGTGGAATATTATGCTTAACATTAAGAAAGGCCACAGAGAAGTTTCAAATCTCAACTTACTTAAAAAAATATCCAGTCAAAAAGTTTCCCTTTCAATGAGGCATTCAACTGGCATATTTCCATGAGATATGTCTATTTAGCCATATAACTTTTTTCTTACCCTATGAATTATATGAACAGCTGGACAAATTTCTTGCAAAATCAATGCAAAAAGAAATGTTTTAGTTTTTCTTCCAACCAGTTTTACGTGGCACAAACCTTCAGGCTATTCTTTTTTTGTACTTGGTCCAAATTTGAATTCCCAACAATATTTTCTGGATACAGTGAACAATGATACTGTCAGATAAATCATCTTAAATCAACTACTTTATTTCTAAGATAAGTCAACTCTCCCTTTATTTGAGGAATATATACATATATACATATATATATATATACATACACATACACACACACGCACACACACACACACACACACACACACACACATATGGGAATACTTTTGAGATTTCACTTCCCAAAGTTAAGAGACTAATGTGGCTTGCCTCTCCTAAGTATACCTTGAAAAAAGCCTGAATAGACTGTCAGATTGAGGTCTGCAAAAATACCTTACTAAAAACTGACTGGAATGGAGAGACAATGGTGCTAGGATTAGCACACGTGTACTGACTAATGATAACATTGGAACACACATTCATTCCTAAAAATCTTACTATATTTTTACTGTTACACTGCTGTATACAGTGATTTGAGACCTATGGTAAAGTCCCTCTTTTCCCCCAATTCCTCACCAATCTATCAAACTTCTCTTTTAATAGACCCGAAATTTCCAAGATTATAATAATTTAGCAGCATTGTTCCAAAAGATTAAGAAGAAAATTATTTATGTTGTTGTGAGCAGAAGCCTCAATTTTATTATTTAGATGTGGAAGAATTAATCATGTCAATCAATGGATTAATATGTATTAAACACCTCCACGAGGTAAAATATTATGGTAGGTACTATTGGAACAGCAAAGACAAATAAGAGAGTCTGATTTTAAAGGAATCTTTAAAGTGACTGTAAAGAAATTACTGAGTCAGATAGAAGAACTGTTAACATTAGAGGGAAAAAAAAAACATGACAAGCTAAGTTTGAGAAATGTTGACCTAGAGTATTGGAAGGACATCTAGGTGTAGACGTAGGATAATTCTGGGTTAAAATCCTGCATCAGGTATTTCTAGCTACGCATCTATAGGTTTCTTCATGTGTGAAACAAAGTGGGTTGTACTTGATGATCTTTAAAGTCCTTTTCAACTCTTAATTTATGATCCTATGATCCTTTAGAAGTTCTTGTAGGCAATTACAGGAAGAATTCAAAAGGAAGGTGAGGCCTGGAAATAAACTGAGACAAAGAAGGCCAGGAGAGTATGGGATCTTTGAAGTTAAGTAAAAAGGACATCTAGTAGGAATAGGTAATGGTGCTAAAACTTTCAGAGAGGTAAAGGAGAAGGAGGACTGAAAAAAGTCTATTAGATTTGGTAATTGGTCCATTAATGAACTTTGAAAGAATAGTCTCTGTAGATTGGAAGAGGCCCCATTACAAGGGTGTTTAAAGACAGAGTAGGAAGTGAAAAAACATACATAACATAAGCTTATCCAAGAAATTTAGTCAAGGAGAGGAGGAGAGATATAGGTTAGTCATTGGATGTATGTAGAAGTGTCACAAGAAACAAAAAAAAAATTGGGTAATATGAACATGTTTGTAAAGAGACTGAAAGGAACTGATTGTGAGAAAGAGATTTAGGACAAAGGTAGGGGATGATCACCATATGGTAAGAGGAGAATGGATGAAGATTTTGAGAATTTGAAAAATGGATTCAGAGCCTTAGTGAGCACCTGTTAGTTGTTTGTTTTTTTTTAAATCTCAGTGGAGTGGAAACCTAGGTTATCTACTGAGTGTGTATGTGTGTGTGTGTGTGTGTGTGTGTGTGTGCATGCATACACACAAGCTGAGGAGAAACATAAGTCTGCTAAACAGAATTTATATTTGATGCTAGACATAGCTAGAAAGTCATTTGAGCTTGTGGAGAAGAGGAATAACATGGTCAGATCTGTAATCTGGCAAAATCACTTTGATATCTGTTTTGAGGATAGATTTAAGAAGGGAAAGATTTGAGGCAGGGAGGCCAATTAGGATAATTCAGCAGTAGTCCATGAAAGAGGTGTTTTGGACCTAACCTAGGGTGGCAGCCATATGACTAGAGAGAAGGGGATGGATGGGAAATATGTTGTAAAAATTGAGTTGACAACGTTTGGTAACTGATGGAATATATGGGGTGAGGGAGAGGAAGAAATTTAAGATGGTACCAAGGTTTCAAAGTGAAGTGAATGGAAGGATACCAGTACTTTTAGGACAAGCAGAGAAATTCGGAAGAAAAGTGAATTTTGGGGAAAAAATAATGAATTATGTTTTAGATGTATTCCATCTGAATGTCTGGGGGTCACTGCATTAAAAATATCCAGTACCCAGTCAGTGATATAGGACAGAAATTTAGGAGGCACTGTGGCTAGATACATAGATCTATGAGTTAGCTGCCTCAGAGTTTAAGAGATCACCATGGCAGAGAGTTGGGAAAGAGAAAGAGAAGAAGAGAGCCCAGGGCAGAGCCTTGGGGGACACTCATAGCTAGGGATACGGTGATCTAAGGAGAGTAAAGGTGAAGCTTCTGATATATTACCCTCTAAGCTGGAGTCTCTTCTGTTTCACACCAAATGATCTCTCCTCCTCATTCCCTTTCTGGCCTGGTTCTTGACTTCTTCTGGACTTCAAAACCATGCCTTAACTACTGGTGGAACATCTTGGATTTGCACTCTGTGCTTGGAACCTTCTTGCTCTGGAGCAGCGTGTCACCCCTGACTTCTGTTCACCTTGCATATCCCCCCATCAATCACCCCTCTCATCCCCCTTCTCCTGTTGACGAGTTTCTCTTGGAGTCACCATTTTGTGAAGGGATCCAGGGCTCCCTTGCCTTCATTCCTCTCCTGGCCCTATTTCTGGTTTTCTCTGGACTTCAAAACCATGCCTCTGGGATGAGTGGGACTTCCCCTCTACACTTATGCCCACACCTTTTGGTGTGTCATCTTTATTTATGTATTTATTTTTGCGTGGCAGCTCTTTGAAGAAGGGACTGCCTATCTTTTTGATTCCATTTATATCTCCTGCTCTTAGCAAAGTGTCTGGCACATAGTAAGCATTTGATAAGTGCTTATTTTCTTCTCAAAAGTATCAGACTACTGGGCAGAACTGGCAAAAAAATAAGGGGGGGGGGGAGAAGAACCAGTGGGCAGGGGAGAATGGAAAAGTAAGAAGTCCCGGGCCTCAGGCCTGGCCAGGTGCAGATGTAAATTCCTCCTCAGCAATGCCCAGATACAGCAGCCTGGCCATCTTTCTCTGGCAACAGCCTACTGCAAAAAGAACCCACTTACCCTGGGCAAATAGGATGTTCCATTTGAATGAGAAATATTAATGGACTAGCATGTTTAAATAAGCATTTGCACCTAAAATTTTTTATTATATTTTGTCTAAGGATGAATATAAAGGTTCATTTGGCTCATTAAACTAACTGCTACAGATTTTATTACTATTTGTAGCATCTTATTTCAGGTAAATATGGTTTTCTGTCTTCTGTAGCTGTCATGAAGACAACATACTCTTCTAAGTTAATCATTGAAAAGGAAGGAAAGAAGGAATCCAGCCCTTAGCATAGTTCCTGGCACACAGTAGGCACTTAATAAGTGCTTTACAAATACCATCTCATTCAGTCCTCACAATAACCCTGGGCAGTTCATGTTGCTGTTCCTCATTCATTTTCAAAGAAGACCAATGACATCATGGGGCGATGTTTTGACTGGTTCATGAATTAGATTTAAGTGAGGCACAGTTGCACAAGGTCATTGGCTTCACTCTCTCTTCTAGAGTACAAGTGCAGTGGTGAGACAAAAGTTGGGGCAACTGGCAATAGCCCAGGATGCAGTGAATGACCTTGGCATCTTGGATGTTTGACCAAGCTCTCAGGGTTCCACAGCACCTGCTTTAGCCTCCTTCATGGCTGTTTGAACAAATTGTTCTCATCTGCCCATTCCCCCTGGAGAAGTATTCACATGCTTGGGGTAGATATACCCCCAACTCACCCAGCTGAGGCCTGGGAGGTTATCCTCAATCTAGTTTAGCCCATCTGGGAAGATGGGTTTTACCTGGGTGTGTCTTTAAAATGAGCATGAACTAAATAACCTCTAAAGGTTGTTTCTAACTCTAATATTCCATGATTCCATTTGTATACTTAGAAATAATAGTTAATAGAGATTTCTAGAACAAAGAATTCTGAGTATACTTATTTTCATTGTGTTCCTAGCTTTTAAGGATTAGGGTGAAAATAGCTCATGTTTATATAGCACTTTTAATACTTCCAAAGTGCTTTCCCCACCATGCTGGAACACAAGATTTGGCCTAGAATCAGATTTTGGACAATGATTGCCTTTAGTCTTCCTAGCTACTATATGATCCAGTTGTTACAGACTATGGAATGCTTTGATAGTGCTGAGACTACTGGTTATGTTGTAATTATGATTTTTACATATGCAGATGTATTTTTGAAAAATAGATTTGATTCATATCCAAATGGATATAGTAGAGAGCTGTGTCATAACAAAGTTTTCCTATGGTAACATTAGAGGACTCTGGACAGGGAGAGTTTGTGGCATTATATTCCATTCCCTGACCCATCCTAAACTAGCTTTAAAGTATATTTTCACCACTTTGAAATAAACACTACTTATGTGTGTTGACAGTCGGTTTTCTGAAGAACTACTGAAAGCATCAAAAAGTAAGGCAAACATTCTGATGATCCTTTCAAACATGCATGTATTTAAATTCTTGTTAAACAATCTTCCTCTTTCGACTTCATAGGCTTTGATGACATGCTGCAATTGACTGTTTATCAAAAACTAAGAAAGGAATGCTTAACAAGATAAAACTATACTCTGGCATATTCTTGGGCCTACTTAAAATTCTTCCTATAGATGCAAAGATGAAGGGTGGAATATTTTGCCAGAATAGGGAACTCCCAGTTTGGTAACTCCCTCCACTGATAACAGATTCACAATGTGTCCGAGAGAAGTGCCTGGGGGCACTGAGGGATGAAGTGACTCTCCAATGTCCACACACTGTGTGTCTGAGGCTGGACCAGTGCCTAGATCTTCCTGACTCTAATGCTGGCCTTTTATCCACTTCACTGTATTCTTATCCAAATAATATTTCCCTAAAGTTGAAGGTGATAAGAGTTACCAGCTCTTTAACTTTAATTAGCTATACTCAAGCATGCCAATTGAATTAGGGATCTCATTTTTGTAGATGTTCCCTCCAGTTTTACAAGTAGAAATCTATTAATGCCTGCCCATTCTGGAGTATGCTTTCCATGAATTCTCATAAGTCTGCCACAGGACATCCACCTGGGGGTCCTTCCTCACTTTGTTTTTACATTGCAGAGATATCAGTAGAGAGCAGACGGTCCTACAGAAACCCCTTGTTCTCATCACATAATCCTCCTCTACTTTTTTTGATAATGCATTTCTTTGATAACATCCTCTATGTTATTTCTTCTTTGTCATTACTTACTTGTTATGTGTTACAGCCTGTTCACACTCACCATGCATCTTTCCATTCCTCTCTGAGTGATACTTAATTATAATTCTTCAGAGACCATAGTTTTCCATGATTTGTAGGCATATAGCAACAAAGGTAGAATAATGATATTAAAATCATAAACCTTCATTTCAGAAGGTAATTTGTGGTATTAAAGGAACCCTGTAATTTCCCATAGGTAATTCAACCCCTTCTCTTCCTTGTGTTTGGATATAGGCCCCATTCTTTGTTCATTTGCAGTGTCTTTTTAAAGTATGTGTACTGATAGATAAACTCTATAGATTGTCACTCTCATTGTATACTATAGATTGGACAATAGGCATTTTTCTTCTACTTGGCTTCTACTATGACAAAGGTTAGGCCAAAATCTTTTGAATAAATATAAGTTTGATCTCAGAGACTCAGGAGTATTCCAGAGCTAAATGCAACCAGCATAATGTTATCCAAACACAAAAATATCTGGAAGACCTCACCAACTATAGTAAAGTACATTTCCCTCTACTGAATCAAGAGCTTTCTTATACTTTACAAATAATGAGCTCAATGCGGTCTTATACCTATATATCTTTCAGTTGTGTGGTGGTAAATATGTAGAGTGTGGTCTCACCTGTGAAAACATGCCTGCTTCCTACTAATACTCTCATAAAGAATACTCTTGGCATGCTATTATTATAAAAATTCCATGTAAATTTCTAAAGTAAGTATATAGGATGATAGGTGTTGACATTCTTATAGTCACTTTTTTTTTGTTTTAATAAGGTCTCAGATTTTTCGAAGTCTCTTTCAGATACTTTGTGACTCCATTATTAATGCCTTCACAATTGTATTATTGTAAATTGTACCACAGATCTCTTCTATGTATACCTGCATCTCTTCTCTCTCTAGCTACATATCTGCATGTATGTATATACATACATACACATATACACACATATTTGGTCTAATCTAGCTTCTTTCTCCATCTTTGCTTACTTTAATATAATTTATATCTCCTCTTAAAACATCTGGGATTGTGATGCTAAAGTACAAAGATAGTGGCTCCACTCTTTCTTCATGGTAAAAAGAGTGTGTTACAGAAATTTTTGCAGATCTTTTCCATCTTTCATTCGTTTGTCGTTGTTCTTCCTGTTCCATCCTTAAATGCCTGGTGGCTGACCTTACTTAGTTGGATCTCTCACTAAGCTTTCTTTAATCTAATTTTACCCTCTATTGCTTGTTTTATGAGGATATACTGATTCTCCCATCTTTCTTCTCTATAAGTTTTGACAAGCAAGTTTACATTTTAGACATTTTAAACTATCATTGTCCTTCACTGTCATATATCTCTGCTTGTTCATCTCCTCATTGTAGCAATGAATATTAATTGAACTTGGTAAACAATTATTATAATTGATGACTAGTCCATTTTTTCCATCAAAATCTCACATTTTATCATCAGTGCTTTAATATGTAAGGTTAAAATTATTTTGAATTACATGCCTTAAATTACAGTCTTAGCTTTAAAAAGTCGGTAGATTGACTTTACAGAGACAGCTACTTAAGGAACAACTTTCATCTTGGTACCAAGCTACTTCTTGTCTATTATACATGATCAATTTTATTTTTTGCTTATGTGATTATTATTTGGTACTTGTCATATCCAGGGCTAAATATAGTCTAAATATATATATACACACACACAAATATATATATAGTCTAAATGTATATATATATAATCTAAATATATACATATTTTAATGTATATTAATATATGTATATTTATATATGTATATATTTTAAGAATATAGTCATGACATGCGGACATAAGGAGTCTGTATAATCTATAGGTCTTTGGACTAATCTCTTATTCTTGATCCATCTTTTCTAACTTTTATCAGCCCTTGCATCTTCAGCTACAGAAGGCTTATCGATTTCACCTTTGCAACACTTCTCTAATATGCTACCACCGCACTGAGCTCATTATTTGTAAAGTATAAGAAAGCTCTTGATTCAGTAGAGGGAAATATACTTTACTATAGTTGGTAAAGTCTTCCAGATATTTTTGTGTTTGGATAACATTATGCTGGTTGCATTTAGCTCTGGAATACTCCTGAGTCTCTGAGATCAAACTTATATTTATTCAAAAGATTTTGGCCTAACCTTTGTCATAGTAGAAGCCAAGTAGAAGAAAAATGCCTATTGTCCAATCTACCACCACCCTGATGCAGACTCTCAACAGCTGTATTTGGACAACTCAAATTTCTCCCCACTCCAATTCATCCTCTATTCAGTTGCAGAAGTGATTTTCCTAAAGTGATGGCCATATCAAAACTCAATAAATCCAGTAGCTTCCATTTCACTGTGGTATTCTTATATTCAGAGTACCAATGGCTAAGTTTAAGTATATAGATGGTTTAAAAACCATATGATTTAACATTGCCTGCCATTTTTTTCCACTGCTATGCCACCATCCCTGCAAAAGTGGAAGGGGGACGACACATAGAGGTGTGCTAAGAAAAATATAGAAGGATGCATTTTTACATTTAATCTTTGTTAACATTTTCTCCATTGATTTTTAAGTTTAGAAATCAACAAAACAATAAATCAGCCCCTGATTTGTAACTTTCTGAGATGTAAATTCTCACAACGAAAACTTAACAATTGACTCTCTCCCAGCTGGTAGGAGCTAGTTCTAGCAGGTCCCTGTTTGTAAGTATCTTCTTGTAAGCATTATATAAATGGCAGCCATTATGACAATAGTGATTGGTCTATAGTCCTATCCACTGCTTCTTATCCACCACCAGGAATCATACTGGGCTACTGATTTGCAACAAGATTCACTGAGTCTTTGTATCCATTATACTTCTGGATTTGGATTTCTATTTTTTCTAATCTTCATATGTATCAATAGGTAGAATGTAACAGGGAATCAAGTAGCTTAGCTCAGAGAAAATATTAGAGACGTAGGAAAATAATAATAAATAACTTGAATTTTGGGGTTAGAGAGATATGGTAAAAGAGTTAAGCCTAATAAATTATTGTGACATTAACTGTGATGGTTACTGTGGTCTGTATCTTTGCATGTACAATTTTTGCAAGAAAGAGGAAGAATACTAAGTTTTCCAAAGGTATTAATACATGACCATTTCTACTCACTATGCTTTGAATACACTTGGTATCTATCATTCAAGGAATCCAATTAGTAAAATGGAATCCTGGTTAAAGTCAGTGGCTAACACTCAGTTTAACTGCTAAACATTTTAACATGGAAATTCACCTCTACCTCTGAAGCTGGGCATGAAGTTCATAAGAGTTAGAGATAGATTAACACAAATAGATAAATGGGGCTTTGGGGGCTGGTAATGATACCAGTAGTTAACTGGCAAACAAATGTGTTAGATCTAGTCAAAGAATCATTTCATAAGGTTCTTCAACAAAGCTTGTCCTGTATTAGGACTCAAACAGGCTACATTGGAAAATTTTGGGTTAGATGATTAAGAAGCTTCTTGTCTCAGAGAATTTAGCTAAGAACTACTCACTTGAGAGAATTTTAAGACATTCCTCTCCTACTTCCCCACAAATACTTGCAACTTACTTAGTTAAATGTCCAAACAGGATTTTCATTGTGTCACGATTTGGTGGAGGAAGCTTTTGTACCAGAGCCTTTATTGCTTCAATTCTCATGTTGTTATCTTGTTTTTCTGGTAGAGAAAAATAAGAGAAGAAAGCTAGATAAAAACAGAGATTTTTTTTTTTCTTACTGTAGGTTTAACCAGAGTGTTAGCATATAGAAGCCATGTGAAAGAGAATATGTGGATAGATCTATCAAAGCTTTCCCAGAATTTCCCTTTAATCAGATTGGAAAGGAGATCCTGATAACTTGAAAATACCACAGCATGTTCTAAGTCATATCTTTTAACTTGTGGAGCAAACAGGGAATTAACTTGTTTTTCTCAAATTTATGCTCATTTTTACAAAGACAGTTATATACAAGTACAAATATTCTATGATTTATGTGGCTTTGAGTGACATTAAACATCTCAAAGAATCCGTGACTTAATTTATTTTTCTCCCTGGTATTTTCATGTTTTTTTTTTCTTTAACACTATAAAGTTCTGCTGAAAAAAAAACTAAAAATTAAATATTCTTTTAAATAGGAGGAGATTTGGTAAGAAGGAGTTTAAAAATAGGATATTTTTCAAAAACAGTACTATATTTCTTTCTAATGAATTAATTATACCTCTATTTTAATGGGATAATATTCCATTATGGTTTGTTGAATTTATATACTACTGATTAGAACCCCACTCCTTTCATACTTTATATCTCATTCTTTTGAGTGTGGAATTCTTATTGACTCTGAAGAGAGTGATATTTGTTTATAATAAAAGATATGCAAGAGAGTAAAGTAGATAAAGAGGTTAATTCATAGTCCTTTGTTAATATTAGCTGGTTAATATTAATTCTCCTACCATCCTAACATGGTCCTGGGCACAATATAGGTGATAAAAAGCACTAATTGACTGATTAATTTCACCAGAGGTCACTGCTGACCCTGTAACTCAATTCCTAAAAGTGAAGTATAATATGTTATAGGTCTATATAACCTTTACAATAAAAGTGTCTAGAATCATAATATTTAGAGTTGACATAATCTATTTTACAAGTAAGGAAACTAAGAGACAGAGAGGTTAAGGGACTCACCCAAAGTCACACAATTAGCAAGTAACAGCTGATATTTGAACCTTAGATCTTCCAAATCCACTGATTTCCCCACTATACCATGCTGTTTAGCTAAAAGTATATTTTGGAGAAATTATATCTGAATCTCCTTTGAGAGATTCATTTTTTACTTTCACCCATGCTTGACAAAGTCGATAGCAAACATGAAAATAAAATTAGACATGATATAGTCAATCAATCAAAAACCTACTGTATGGCAAGGACTGTGGTAGGTGCTAGGGTTTTAAGACAAAATTGAAATACTCTTTGTCTTCAAAGAATTCCTATTCTATTTAGGAAAGCATCATATTCTTTCTCAGTCGTTTTCAGTAAGGTCTTACTTTTGTGACCCCATTTTGGAATTTTCTTGGCAAATATACTGGAGCAGTTTAAAATTTCCTTTACCAACTCATTTTACACATGAGGAAACAGGGTTAAATGACTTTCTAGTAAGTGTCTGAGGCCAGATTTGAACTCATGAAGATGAGTCTTCTTGACTCAGACCTGGCGCTGTATCTACTATACCATCTAGTTGTCCAGGAGAATAATTAGGATACTATTAAAATAATCTTGGTTAGAGATAACTGTCAAAACATGTATGGTGGCAGTAGCAATAGAGAGGAGGGAACATATGAGAGATATGTGGAAGAGATAGAATCATTAATATTTAGCAAGTGATTGGCTATGGAGTGATGTAGAAAGGATAACTTCATGCTTCAAATGCAGGGGATTAGAAGAGAGGTAGCAACTTCAATGGAAATAAGTTTGGAAGAGGGTGAGTTTTGGTGGAAAGATAATGAGTTCTGTTTTGATAATGTTATGTTTGAAAGGCCTTTGGGGTATATAGAAATAATTTGGTGATAAAATACTGGAATTTTGGAGAGATCATTTAATACATGAATCATATATGTAGATCAGATGATCACTGAAATCAAAAAAGTTGATAAGATCATGAACATAATGTTATACGGAGAAAAGAGAAGGCTATCCAGGGTAGGGACTTAGTGCTTGAGTGTTTGAGGGCCAGGAACTGGATAATAATCCAATAAAAGTGACAGACAAGGAGGGACCAGATAGGTCATATCAGTGTCAAAAGAGAACAATGTCAGGAAAACTCAGAGAGAAGAGTTATCATCTAGAAGAAAGTGATTAGCAGTGACAAATTCTACAGAAAGACCAAAGACAATGGGGGCTGACATAAATTCACTTGATTTTGCTATTAGAAAACAGTGGTAATTTTGGAGAAAGCTGTTCTCATTGAGGAATAAAGTTAGAAAGTATATCACAAGAAGTGGAGGTGTAAGAGAAGAGGAAATGGTGTCAGCTATTGTAGGTATAAATAAAATTTTAGAGCTGAAAAGTAACTTAGAAATCATTTCATCTGATGCTGTCATTTTAAACATGAGGAAACTAGGCACAAATAAGTTGTCTTATCCAGTGTCTCATTGCTAATTTGTTTTTAAGCCCTTGAACTGGGCAGAAAAGCACGTCTGAATTAGGGAGAAAATAAATATTAAAGATGATTATTTTTCTAAAGAATAATACTAAAGAAAAAAAAGACCCCTCTTCAAAACCTTATGGAAAAATATTCTATTCAGATCAATACTACACATCTTTTTTTTTTTTTTGGTAGCTGGGAAAATCTGGAAACAACACATTTTGAGGTATGTGGTGAAAAACAAAAAAAAAAAGTGAATTCGATCACAAGTGAAATGACACCTTTAAACACCAACTCTATGGATGTGTCATATTAGAATTTGGAGTGAGCATTTAAAATCTTGAGTGGTTAATGATCTAAAATCAATACACAACTTATGAAACATATTCCAACTGTCCCAAACTGAATCTGAAAGACAGAGCTGCTTCTTCTTTTTTAAAATTAATGTCTTCCCTTCAGCATATGGTTTTTCAGTATTGCAACATTTTGGGAGTTTTGAGAAGATTACCAGAGACCTCTGACTTGCTTCCATTATGACTGGAAGGAAATTAAGCCAATGTTTAATGGAGTACTGGGGACATTGGAGGTAGATTGGAAGCTCACAGGCTCTCACCCAACTGCCTTTTTTCTTTCAATTAACAACAGATTCCATAATTCTTAATTATGTAATCCTGTACATAAGTCTGTAATCCATCTGTGGTCCCATCCTGAGTCCCTTAAGATTCAATATTGTTCCTTTAGCCTTGGTTCCCAGTATCTAGAGAACAATTTCATTGTTTGTTTGTGTCCTTCTACACACTGCCCAATCTCTGGGACAACTTTATTCTGTAGGACTTTATATTGCCTAGAACTTTCATTTCACCCAGAAGCTTTATTTCAAAAACTGTGATTCCTCAAAAGAACCCTCTCTCAACCCTAAGCACAATGTTACAAATATATAAGCAACAGAAACAACCTCAATTGAATGACATAAGAAATAAGATAATATTGGTAATAAGACAGGAATGTGACTAGATTGGGGATGTTGGACTGACCTTAAGAGTTTTCCTTTGATTCATGATTTCCAGGACATAATTTTAGAAATATGGTTTATGATGGTTACATTTGCATTTGTCTGCATGAAATGTCACTACTAAAACAAGGACATTTATAACTGGGTTCCTATTTGAGAAGAGATAAGATAAAGTTTCACTGCATATGATGAAGGGAAATGTCCAGTACAATAAAGGACCTTGGGCCTGATGACCTGGTTCTTTTCTGGCCCTACCAGCTATGATTCTATTATTATTAGCTTATTTATAGCTATGAAAAATCATTGTTCGTGATAAATTCTGCTTTGATATCTGTCCCTACACAGAATGAGAAAAGACTAACTCCTTGTAGAAATTAGTGTTTTGGCAGTTTTATTTATTTTCTTTATCTAAAGTTCTTAAAGGAGGTCAATTTCCTTTTTATTAAGATTGAAGTTAATATTCTAGCTATTCTTTCTTTCAAAGTCATTTTGTGCAATACATGTATTATGTGGATAAAAGAGAGTCACATGAACAACAGGTATATATTTGAAGAGAACAGCCTTCTTTGCCTTGTGAAGTTTTATTTTTCTATAGTACACATACCCCCCAAAGTTAAGGAAGTAGGAACTTTGGTTGGTCATTTATGGATCCAGTTATGAATCAGTCTCACATTTTGAGGGAGTAAAAATGGGTGCCTAAATCTACCACGTGGGCACACTTTAATACTTCTAGCATGTCTTTCAATTAGGGAAGAACCTTGGTGGGGAAGGGGTTTGCTACTCAATTAAAATTGTGGTGGATGGCTATGGCTCCTCTTCATAGGTTATAGAAATGGCTGCTTAAAAAAACCCCACAAAATATCACAGCAGCTTAAATTTAGTTTGTGTACAGAGGTAATCTGGAGCAAATTCATATCTAGTCGACACACACACACACACACACATATAAACACAGACTTTTATACTTTTAAAGCTGAAGGTATTGTACAGACTATTTTTTGAGCCTCCTGTTCTGCCCTGCTGACACCTGTTTGTTTGCAGTTACAGGCTGTCTTCAAAATAACATTAAGCTATAAATTTCCCTCCCTAGTGCCATTCCCTGAAAGCAGCAGCAGCCTACAGTATGTGATGGTTTTGTAAATATATAGAAAGCCATTAATTATCAATGGAGTGTTTTGTTAAAATTCAAAAGTAGGTACGTCGTAAATAGAGATGTCATGTTATTATAAACAAAGAAAAATCATGGGCTTTATGCTAACCCATAAGTCGCCACTTTGCAATTTTTCAACAGATTTTTTTTTCCTGCAAAACTGAAAGGCTATGCTTTATGTCAAATTAAAGGGAAGACACATTCTATGTGCAGATACATAGTATGATGGAAGCCTGATTATAGGCAATGTTAAGTTTAACCATGAATAGTTCAAGCTGAGTATAGAGGAATATTATTTACTGGACGTGAAGGGACAAAGAGTATCTTCAAAATTTAAATGAACTTAGGTCATAGTTGAGAGTCATTTCCTGTGCTATTGGGGAACGTAGATTTAAAACTGGAAGAGACCTCAGATTATTAAGTCTAACCCACTTATTTCCTAAATGACGAAACTGAGGTACAAAAAAATTAAGAGATTTGAACAAGGAAAATGAGAAAAGTTCAGATCTGAACTGACTTTCTCTGACTCCTATGCCCCCACGTTTCACTCCACTATGTCCAAAATTTGATGTCATTTTCATGCTTTTTCTCATCTATGTCCATATCCTTTTCATTGCAAAGTCCTCATCACCCAAGAAAATGGCTTTAAAACAATCATTATTTCTTTAACTAAATAAAAAGAATCTCAACTATCTATCCATGGACAATAAATATCAGACTCAGAAAAACTGGTAAATTTCCCATACAACACAAATTGGTTAAAAACATGGAGAACACTAAATGCCACTTATCTCTTTATCTTCTCTAAGTAGCATCTCTGGGGTTGGGACACAAACTTCGGACAGAGCTTTTTGGAAGGGACAAGAATCTTGATGAGGGAGGGGCAAGGATCAAGGATTGGAAGCATGGGAAATTTCCATCTTGACCCCTACCTAACTGAGATCTGAGGAGGTATGAAGACAGGAAGGGAGTTTTGATACTACAGATTTCTGTAATGAAGCATATAGATACTTTGAAACACAAAATTTATAATATTAATAACAGAAATATTATTGGTCTTGAAAAGTTTCCTTAAAAGTTATCATACTGCCAGATGATGTAATTGGGGGATTTAGCTAGTATAAATGACTGATTTGAAATGTCTCCAAAACTTCTAGGGGTTTTGAGGAATTTTAGAACAAGCATCTTCCATGAACATATTGAGATAGCACAAGATTTCTTGGTAAGATGTTCCATTAGAGTTATCTATATTCAGCTTTACTCTATTAACATTAAACTGGAAGATTATGTTTGTCAAAGGTGTTTGCCACAGTAGCAGAGAAGACTCAGAACAAAATTTAAATAGAAGCCAAATTCCTTAACTGTAGCAAGGTTCTCCAAACACTCCAGTTTGTTGATGACATTGGCCTAGGAGCGCTGAAACTTAAACTGCTGCAGACCTTCCTAGATAAAACTCAAAACCACTCAGAAGAACTTGACCTAATAAACTAAGTGGATAAAGAATCTTTATTGTGATGGCTATGACATGCAGTTGAATGGTCTGCCCATTGAATTGGTTCTTCACTACATAAATCTTAGACGCTGAAGAATAATAGTGAGCTGGGATCACAAGTGAAAATACAATATGTTGGACTGATCTTTACCAGTTTCAATTATCATGAACTTCTCCCTGAAACCCAAACTTCTATTTTTCATATCAGTACTCTTTGAGTGTTGTTAAATGGCTGTGAATCATGGAATTCCAGTCACTAAAGAATCAAAACCATGGGTTATCCAAAAGGCAATGGAAGGACCTATGATAAGTACAAAATGATTGTAACATATTAGCACTGCTGAACTATATGTAAGAAATAGAATAAAAGGTATTGTCAAAGATGTGCATAACTGGATGAGGAGGTGGACCAATCACATGACAAGAACAAGGGATAATGTACAAACTCAGTATCAAGAAAAGTGTAAGGCTCCTCAAAATGCTGACTGGATTCCTTGTGGAGGATTCTAGCGAAAGTTTGAACAATAGTTGTATAGGATGAGAAGACATAGATGGATTGCATCTGCACTCTTGAAGGGAACATTTACATTGATAAGCTCATACAACCAACCATTAAAGCAACTAATTTATTATAAACACTTTCTAGAAGACCTTGTTTCTCATTATTAACTTTGATTAGAGATCACTTCTCTAATTATCATTACTTTTGGCTTCTTTATCCTTATATAAGTAATAGGGACCACTTAAGAACATACCTCTCATTGAAAAATTTCTTTGTGTTTTATAATGTATCCAGTGCATTGACCTCTCCCTGGTTGTACTTTTGATTGACGGTATCAACTCTTTTACACTCAAATGTTCTGATTATTTTTTCAGTATGATTTTTTTGACTATGAAAACAGTTTCTTGATTCATCCAAACCCAACTTTCCTCTCACATGTGAACTGAAGAAAGGGAATAGAAATAACTGTCCCAAAATGAACCTTGGAGGTAATTAATGCAGTCTATACATAGGCTGGCTCTGAATGTCATCTGAAGGTACTCTTGTGGCCTAATTGGCAATGAAAATGACTCACCATTTCATATCTCTATGTGAATTTTCCCTAATTTTCAAAATCTATTTCTAATCTAACAGGTTACTATTATACATGGTGGCATGGTGTATAGAATACCAGACTTGGAGTCAGCAGGATTCATCTTTCAGACTTTAAAGCTGCTATCAGACATTTACTAGCTGAGTGACCCTGGGCAAGTTACTTAACTGTTTGCCTCAATTTCCTCATCTGTAAAATGAGCTGGAGAAGGAAGTGGTAAACCACTCAAATATACTGCAAAGAAAATCCCAAACGGGGTCACAAACAATCAGAAATCCCTGAGCAGCAACCATCATTTTGACTAGACAAACCAGATCCTACTCCTAAATCTGTCAATTTGGTAAAATTGTCCAATTGTATGTATAGACAAAACTCTCTCATGTTTTCAAAGAATTGAAATCACCACAAAGCATTTGCTTGAGTTGAGGTTCCAAAATTGAAAGTGTGGAGACTTAAATTTTCTGTATATATGGTATATATACAGATATATATATAATCTGTATATGCCATTAAATAGTTAGGTTAGATTTTTGAAGGATAAAAGAAGTCAATGAAAAAAAGCAAATGCATGTTCCCTAAAGAGTTTGCCACAGTCATGGAGAATGTCCTGAAAGATATTTGTGATAAAGAAAGGACTAAAAAATATTTTTTTTATTTTTTAGGGTTTTTTTTTAAGCAAAAAGATATCAAGGCTTGCCTATAATCCAGTCAATTTTGAAAAAAAGAGGAGGTGGCAAATGCCTCATATAAGAGACTTTTCTCTAACCAATATCTTTTGATATGACTTAACAGGGATACCCAGAACAAGGGAATGTTAATGAATTGCAAAAGCAGCAAAATTCTTCTAGAATTGGGGCATAAAATTATTTTATGAATCAGCCTATTTTTAAATTGTGAGTCTATTGTAAAAGAAGAAAAACAGGCAACATGTGGTAACTTTAGTCAGCATTTCTGAACTGAGAATGATAAACACCTCTGCCCGGCTCTGGCATTTATCAGTACTGAGATATTATTACCACATAGAGTCACAGCATGGTTACTGTTATCATCGGAAAAAAGAACCAGCTAATCTTAATGGTTTGTAAAGCCGTTACCTGCACTGGTCTGACATTTATCATGATCATTTTACCACATGGGTCCTACATAGCAAAGGTCTTTTATCTGGAAGGGACATCACTATGAATTATTATTTGCAGCTAGGTAGAAAATTGTATGTTGTAGATACCTTTTCTCATTATAAATCACATAGTCACATTTCACCATTTCCCACAGAAAGCTGCTGAGCCTAGGCTTTTTGCCACAGCTCGTTTTCCTCTCCTGTTCCCTCTCTTTTTATAGTGTCTTTAAAATATTAGCCATTTTTTCATTAAAATTCTTACTATCATTTTTTTAACTAATCTAGGTGTATGCTGTATGCACAGATGATGCATCTACATTTACAGGTATTTGACTTTTCTGCACAAACATTTTGTGAAGTGATTGTCCTTCACTTTATAACTGAAGTTGATAAACTGTCTACTTTTTTTTTTTTAAATGCTTGTTCCCACTTCTGTCCCAGTGGCCAGGCTTGTCTCTGCTCTTGACCTTGTCAATAGAATATTTACCAGTAGATCAGATGTAATTTCTTATGCCCGATTTGAAATACTCAAAACACTTATGCTATTTTTTGCCTGAAATGCGTAGAAGAGGTTTTGCTATGAAAATGTCTGTTCTTAGAGCAAATTATCCTTCCTTCATTTTTGTTAGTTTTTGCAAGGGGTTTTCTTTCAGATAGATTCCTTTTTATTGAGTTACAGTGGTGAAAAGGATTTTTGCTACAAATTTGTTTCAAAAAGATACCAAGGATATATCTCTTCTATATTTGATGCCTAAAGATATGCGTTAATATATCATGTGAAAAAATAACAGATTTTAAAGGGCATGATGGCTTGTAACCATGAAGCTAATTCAAGAAAATGAAATATATTTATTTGACAATAGAAATCAACAATAAAAGGCACAAGTTTTTTTTACTATGGAAAAAAATGAACAAATCCTCTATTTTAAAAGACTGAGACAACTAATCTTCTGAAAGAGATATTTATATATTTTCTTCTTTCTCAAGTGTTCCGTTAGGAATAAACAAGCCAGAAAGTCTCCACTTTTATAATGAAGAGGGAGGAGAATTCCTTGCCATTTTTTGCATTTAGAAAGAAATGTGTAAGAAGAATGTGACAATTTAAGCAAATCAAGATTGTTTCAAATGAATCACAAAAGGGACATTGTGGAATATTTTATACTAACATGTGTGGTGAGCAGTAAATCTGGAAGGAGCTTTTCCTCAATGGTCTAGTTCTGATGAGTTTTTCTATTTCTTTGTATGTTTAAAGAGGTTTGGAGGTGGCTTTTAATATTGCTGAGACTCTTGTAAATGAATTCTGGAAAAACATAGAAACATGAAGGAGAGCTGATGTGCTATAATGTTGACAGCAGCTGGGGGGATCTGAATGAAGAAACTAATCTCCAGTGCCTCAACTTAGAAAAAAAAATCACCTTTCATTCCATCTTGGTTTCTTAAAAAACACATAAATGCACATTGATTTTAAACACCCATGGACACTGACAAACAAAATGCTTGAGAAAGCCCAGTGTTTATCGACAAGAAACACAAATTTGGATGGGTGGTCAGGGGAGGGGGGCAGGAAATATGACTTCTTAGCCTTGTGCATGGTACCCTCTTTGGTTCTCCTCAATGGCTTGTTATGCCTGGGTTCTATCTCCAACTTTATTATAGCATGTTTCCCTTAGGGAAAAAGTACCTGTTTTAAGATTTTCATATGTACTCAAGGTCAAATTATTACTTGTGGTATGGATTCATATAGATAACTGGTTTGTTTTATGTGTGAAATGAAAGAATCTAAGCCTCTACTGCTTGAAAATGGGATGACAAGCCATGTAATTTTGTGATCTAAAATATTAATTTAATGAGGTAGTAAAATATTCCAAAATATTCTCTTAATGGCTCATGAAAAGGATACACTGATATCCCACTTCACCCTTTTTGTTTCAAGATGAAGCTTTTGTTCTAACTCAACAGCATCCCCACCATTGCCCCCCAAAACACTGTAACCTGGGAGCTTTTACCATAATTAATGAGGGGCTTTGCTGCTTTGATTTTTCTCCTTTTCAGGGGAACTGGGTGAATTGTTGAGTGCTAATGAAAGTCAGAGACTTCTAGCAGTGGCTCTAGCCAGGCACAGGGCGGGCAGACGCTTTGTAAGCTTCCCCACTGTGATGCTGTGCAAGCTTCCCCGCTGTTATGTTTACCATAGTTTTAATGCCTGCGAAAAATTCCTGATGCAACCAAATTATGTTATGCCCTTTTGTTTATCTAAAGACACCCCCTACACCCCCCCCCCAATTGAGCCAATTCCTATTCTTTCTGTCCATTGTAGAGATCTCCCTTCTGTACTTCTATCTATCTTGTCACCTAAATTCTTGCCTCTGGATCTAAGCTGCTGGGAGAATTTGTCTGAAGACATCACATGTCTCGTAGCCGGAAGTTGAGGGCAGGATTAAATACATTCTCTTCACCTATGTCACCTAAGACAGATAACCTCATCTCAAGCTCATTTTAATTTTATTTGAGGTCATATTAAAACCCCAAGTTTAATCATCTGGCATTGACAACACTAGCTTAAATGCAAATGTATTTTGTGAAATACACTGTGGTTTAAAAAAATCCATACAAAGCCCTCAAACTATCACTGAAAACTAAATAATGTGCTCTAAGAAGAAAACAGCCAATTTGTGATTTGAGTTGATTTATTCTTGATCCTTTCTTCAAAATCAGATATTGCAAAAGAAAATGACCACTGCATTATATTGCAAATTGATGAATTCTCCAAGTGTGAGGTACAGTGGAGTTTTTTTTAATAAATATTCATATGACTCTTATAATCCATTAGAAAGACTTAAGACAATGAGCATGCAACTAGCTCCCATTTAGATGGGGAGAGAAATTGGAATGAATAGAAAAAAAACAGCACTTAAGAAAGTTAAACTTTAATGTATCAAACTCCAGGTGCCAGAGTTTGAGGAAAATAACCAATAATAGTCATTTTTTACATATTTGATGGGACTGATTATGCAACGTGCAACTCTAAATGGCTTATAGCCCATTGTAGCATGGTTCCATCCCATTGGCTACAGTGGGGTGCAGGCAGATGGATGACAGTGACAAGGAGAGAAGTGCTTTTGCTTAGCCGTGCGTTAAGATGCCATCCAGAAGCTCTGTGCACTGCAGACACTTCATTAGGATGCCAGGATAATGGTAAACTACCACTCAGAGTGACACCCCATTTCCTGCTTACTGAGCTCTCCAACCTCGGCAGATGTCAACAATCTCACAGTGCTACAGAGCAGACCTAACTTTCCAGCCACTTGGACTCCAATTTTTTCCCCTTAACAGAGCCATACATTACATGCAATATGTAATAGCAAATACCTTACTGAAAAACAAAATTTGCCCTGCTCATTATAACCACAGTGTCTGCTTTTATTTCTATGGGGTGCTCAGGGGAGAGTGGTGGAGTGGGGCTGGGCTGTGCTCTACAACGCGTCCACTTTACATATCACCTAGACATTTCTAGCAAGAGTTGCCATTTGGTAATCAGTTCAAAGTGTTAATTACTCTGTGAACTCTGATAACTAATAGTTAAACTCCAGTCCCAAGAGAGGTGATTGTGTGTCTCAATTAGCATCCACTCAAAATGTAAGAAAATGCTGAATTCTTTTGTTAAAGATTTATATTTAATTTTGGCCTTCCTTTTAGTTTTTTGTTCAAAAGAGCAGATGAGCATCTGGATGATATTTTCTCCGTAAAAGCACAACTTGAGGCCATTCACACACCTCCTTAACAGCAGTTCAAGCCAATAGAGACTTTGTTCTACAATGCTAAGCCGACACTTCCTTATAAAGAAGCAAGTTGGGGATTCTTTTTTTATTTTTTGATATTTTGGGGGAAATTTAAAAAAAACAACCAAGATGGAAAATTTTCTTTCAAATCTATGAATGATTACAAAATGAGAATGAACAATTTACAGTTTCTAAGGCATCTTTTCATGAATCCAAACGGCTTTAAAAGTGTTATGCCTCAAAAAAAAGAAAGAAAGGAAGAAGAAAAAGAAAAAATACCTACCAAACCCATAATAAAAACCCTTTCCCAGGTGACAGTAGTTAATACTTAGCATTTCTCACTGGAGATACAGAGGTCAATCAAGAAGTGGTGGTTAGATGCTACCCACAGGAAGAGTATGTTAGAACTCAAACTTTAGTCTAGTGCCCTCTAATCACCAAATGAGGCAGATTTGAATGTGATTACCTTATTTCAGAATAGACTTTTTCACAGAGGGAAAAATACCATTTTCCTACTTAGAAACATAAAGAGTAGAATCTTTCACCAACCTTCCTACCTGGTCTTTATGTTGTTATTAATCAATTAATCAATTAATGTTGTTATTAAACCTAGGTCCGTCAATCTTTGGAGATTCTAGCTGAGCCTACGATCCACTTCCACCTCTTTCTTCTGGCTAAGAGCTTGCCAAAGTGGGGAAGTGATGCGCACCTGAGAGGGCAGGACAAGACTGGAGCCATGATGCACTGTGTGTCCTGTAGTCATTTTCCGGTTATTCCTTAATTTGTAGTCACCCCAAATAGGAATTCTCTTGCTACTTAGGTTGAGGCTTCTATCAGTTGACAAACAGTTGTAAATATAATTCTGATTTAGAGAAGAGGTTTCACAGGAGATTCCTGTGACTTTTCTAAGATCATAAAAGAAATGATTATCAAATAAAAACTAGAGCTCAGATCTCTAGTCATCCACTCCTCAGTGTTCCTTCATACTAATTCTTCTTACTAAGTTGAGTCCAAAATGAAGATTTCTGAGTGAAAAGGATGGGTAGGCAAGCAAGAATTAGACCTTTTGTTAAATTTTTACTGGAAAAATAGATATTGATTTTAGATTGGCACAGGTTTCTAGACTGTAGAACAAGACAACAGATGGAATAGTTGTGCAGATAGGACTGGATTCAGCATGTTCAAAACACTTGGGAGAGCTGCCACTTGGTTAATTTTGGAAATGGTTAACCTGAACCTTTCAAGTCTTCTGGACAAACAAGGGTTTGCCTATGCACAAATGAGTGGGCTAGAAACGTAGAAATGGGATGGGGATCTAATTTAATAGCAAATTAAATTTAGTAAAAATGGAATGGGTTAGTTCAAGAGGTAATGAGTTCTCTATCACTTGAGGCTTTCCAATGGTGACAGAATAACCACTTGTCAATAACAGAAAGGAGATTTCTGTTCAGGTCCAGATTGGAGGAGATGAGCATAGAGGTCATTTCCAATTATGGCATTTTGAGGTTGTATGAAACATTTCATAAAGGCTTATGAAAGGCATTGCATTTGGTCTAGGGAAATAACAAGTATGAAAACTAGCCTTTGCCTTCAAGTGGTTTATAATCTAGTATAAGGGAATAATTGAACCACACCTCCAAACTGGTAGAGGTCATTGGAACTTTCATTTGAATGAGGTAGGGAGAAACAAACAAACCCAACATTACTTTAAATTTACCTTCTGAGACACTGAAGGAAATAAATAATGCTAACTACAGATAAAGACTATCAGTCCTAAACTGATTTCAAATGTATTTAACTAAAAAGTAATATTATAAATACTATAGCTATTCTTTCTTAAAGAGATGAGAAATAATGAAATGTAAAGGGACTGGCAGTTTTTAAAAAGTACTGATCTGTTTTGCCTTAGAAAACAAACCTCTAGCTGAATTTAAGGCAATAAGGTTGTTTCCTCACATGCTCTGGTAATGATTCTTTTCTCTGGTATGCAGATGCCAGGGCTTTAGAAATTAATAACAAAGGATGCACATTTTATTCTTTTTCAGCTAATATTATTATTTTTTTTAAAAGTCAACATAGGCTTCTCAGGGGAGATTTCGATTTGAAGACTGTTTATTATATCATTTGAATAAGACTAGACCTGGCCTTTTGACTTTGAACCACTACCAAATTTCAGGCTGTGAGGAAATTGTTCTACATTTCCTGACAAATTGAGTTAAGCAGACATTAAGTGGGCTTTAAGAAAACAAATGGCCATCTTTATCACAGGTGGACACTGATGGCTTAATGGGGCCTGGGCTGATTGTATCACTTCTAATGGCTTGACGGGAAGCATTAGGGTTTTTGCATAAAGAACTGGCATTGCGAACCCTGCTAACACAGACCTGTCAAGCGTTCTGTATCCCTTTGTGCATGGAAGCAGATGTTTGTATGTATACTATGAACTGGCATTAGAGCAAGCGACAGATGCCTGTATGAATGCCAGGTTTGTGAATTTTTACAGCAGGAGCATGTTCTGAGGAAGTGCAGCCCTGCCCTCTATCATAGGTAATTCCCAGTGAAACCTGCTAAATCCCAGCTATGTTTTCATTATTTGGTTTTCAGAGCAACTGGATGAATCTGTCTGTCTTGGAAAAAAAAAAAAGACACAAAAAAACAAAAAGAGGACGCTGCCCGATCGTCAGAGCTTTTCAAAATCTCAACTGTTCTGAAACTTAGCCTTTCCCGTCATTTCTTTTACAGTGTAATCTCAACCATGCTTCCTCAGAGGAGAGGGTGGTATTATGGCTCTCTAATTAAA